>NC_135223.1:8816902-9116902 GCF_052324685.1 Brachyhypopomus gauderio
CTGATAAGTTTGTTAGCAGTGGCCTGCCGCCTTTCAAAAGCTCCACCTTGTACCTTCTACTGGTTTGCAGTCTGCCATCTAGTCAGTCATTTTTCCAGCTGATTGAACTTAAGTACAGACTAAAATGCGTGAAAAGATTTGAAATGTATCGAAACTACGTGACGTAACAAACCCTGTTTTTGGAACAGTGGATGTATTGATGGCTTTTCCAGGAGCCTCATATTGCTTGAAGCATATAAAACAAACAATGATCCAAGTGTCATTGCTGGTTACTTTATGGACGCAGTGATCAAAACCGGGGGTTGTCCTGCAAGACTGAGATTAGATTTAGGTACAGAAAATGTTCATGTGGCCGAGATGCAAAGAGTTTTGCACTTTTCAGATGGTCAACCTGAAGCAGATAATGTAACATTTGGTCCAAGCACTGGAAATCAGCTAATTGAAAGATGGTGGCTCGTCTTGCGTAGTGAATGTATCCAGTTTTGGATTGACCTTTTTGACAAACAGAGAGGATGGACATTTCTCAAACACCTTCTTGGACAAATCACTTATCTAGTTCTGTTTTCTTCCCACAGTCCAGGTGAGCTTGATTTAGTGACTAATATACATGCACACTATTTGTGTTTCATTTATACTTCACATATAAAGTTATATATATATATATATATATATATATATATATATATATATATATATATATATATATATATATATATATATTGAAAGAATTAATTAATGACTAGATTATTTTTTACTTGATTGCTGGGGAGAGATAATGAGTGTGACGCAAATGCTGAGTAGAACGAGATTTATTCAGTGCAAGTCCAGAACCTTACTTGTTGTCACAGTTCAAGTCATAATCCAATACCAGAGGGTTATCCACCATTGAACAATAACCAGCACAAATATATGAGACATAATGTAAACTTTAGATGACTAGGTAGATAGCTTAGCTTCTTTCACTGAAGTTTTTTTTAAAGTTGCTACTTGTGTGTACATACAGAACACGAACACTTGTATTTGTGGTCTTTGACATCTTTGATTTGTAAGTGATATATAAAAACAATTGATAATCAAACTTTGACGGCTTTCTTTAATTAATTAAAAACACAATACTTGTACTTTTTACTTTCAGTACTTGAGTAATACATTTTAGAATAAACTACTTGCAATACTTAAGTACAAAAAATGCTGAATGCTTCTGTACTTCTACTTAAGTAAAGTTTTTAAAGAACACTTCAACTTCTACTCAAGTCAATTTTTTGATAGAGTACTTGTACTTTTACTCAAGTATGGGTCTCTAATACTTTATACAACACTGGGTGTGGAGGGACAGGTGAGAAACTTCATTGCAGGGTTGCAACTACATACTTTCTGAGGTGTATGCAAACATACTATCGGCGCCCCCCGCATTTGACTTTTATTTGTAACATTCTCTAAACGTGAGTTTTCAATGAAAAAAAGTCACACAACCAATTGATAAAATTCATATCCAATATTAACTATATACAGTCATTGTGAAGTCCTTCAGTTAACTTCTGTTTACCCTCCACTGTCTGCAGGCCTTGTTGCATATATTTTGCAATTAGTAAATCAATATAGGCCTACAATTAAGACAGTAAAAAGACCAAAAAGTAGGAGAAGGAGTTATAGGCTACTGAGTGTTTTCATTACATGAATGCAGATTGGCATTTTTCACAGGTAATGGGGAACTTCCCGTTTCTTCTTTCACAAACGAATGTGTTAATTTATGTTGCCTAACAAAACCGATACAACAGAAGACGTTCAGCTTAACACATAGATTTGCAAACTCTACCTTAATTATTTGTATGTGGTCGTCCTCACGTTATCTATCATTGATTTGGGCTAGAGCGACTAGTTTATCAGGTGACCAGTCGGCTAAAAATGCTTAGTAGTTTGGTGCTGTGAGACATTTTACTGCACAACAAAATGATTTCACGTTGGGCTTAGAGGGCAAACGGTAGATTTGAATTTGGTAGATGTGTATGTGACCTGGCTGGTGGGGCACAAGAGAAGAAGTCTATCTGTGACCGTGTGCTGTGCTGAAGACGCTTCCTTCCACTCGCTGAACTGAACTGCTGCTGCAGCGCATCTGGTGTTAATGGAAGAGAGAGGTCGGGTGTGTGCGAGGTGGGGGCTCATTTCAGGGCATTGTTTTTAATCGCTCAGGTTTTCTAAAGATCATTTTAAACAGACCTCAGTAACATGTTAATAATAATAAATTTTTTTAAAAACCGAAGTTTCAAAAGGGCACTTTCGTTGAAAAAGGGCAGAGTTGGTGGTGCTTTAGCACCACCTGATGTCTATGTGTGCACACTACTGTACCAAGGGTTGGAGGAAGGTACTCGTACATAGAATTGTATATCTGGAACATTTTTGGGATTTGCTTTCAGTATGCACATATGATTGCAATTCTATATTCTGAAAAGTCTGTTAATTGACTTTATTGTGAACTTCATGTTGAGAGATGTTCATGAGAGATGTTGACCATATGTGTGTGGACCCTCACTTGCAGACCAAAAAGACTAATACATTTGTTTCATCATCACTTTGTGTATGTATTGAGGGTGTTCCATACCACTCCGTAGTGTTTCTGTCTAATATGGTGTACTATATTGTATAAATATAGCGCGCGTGTGTGTGTGTGTGTGTGTCTATGTTGTACAATATTCTCATCTGGTAGTCATGAACACTCAGTAAAAGTGACACAATTAAGACCTACAGACCAAGGTGACAGGACAAAATTATCTTAAATGAATGGCAGGTACCTCATCTTGTGAGGTCAGTCTAAGGTCAGTCTAAACAATCCTGTTGGTAAAACTAATAAAGACAGTCTCACTAATAACCTGAAGGTGATAAGATATCATTTTGTAAAAGAATAAAAAAGTAATTCTAGTAAATCCAAATGTGCATGGTCAAGCACCCAGCCTGAGGGACCAACCTCCCCCGCAACACAAACACACCCCTCCTCTATCTTCTCCCAATCTGTTCATTAATGATTTCCTGCACCTGTGCCTTCCTTGCCTTTTGGGTCTGCTGTTTTAGCCCACAGCAACGCTCATCCAGGACTGTACGTCGTTTCCTCTCTGCTCTTGACTTCTAGCTTTACTGCTAGTGTTATTCTTCATGTTTGCTTTTAGAGAGTGTGCTGCTGTGCTTCTTTGGGTCTTATCAGTATAGAGACACTCTACACCTGGACTTGTGTTTCACTCCCTCCATGCACCCATCACACAAATCAGTTAAATGCCAGTAGCAATATTCCAAAATTCACATAAGTTAATAAATATATTAATATAATACTTTTTATGTTCTGGACACACATACAAAATCATTATTAACTTCTAGGGGGGATTGCCAAATTATCAAAGGTTGAATTTACTCAAGAAATGCCCGTAGGCCGAGTAGTTTACAGTAATATTGACTGATTAACCCTTCGCGTTCCTCAGTGCAGCACTTTCACATTTCCCTTGTACATTCAGTAATGAAGAATCAGGCAGATAGATCACACTACTGATGTGTTGGAAAAATTATATGGTATATTCTGGTGTATGGACTGTAACTGCATGAGGTCAGCTAGGACACTTCTGAAAATTGTTTCTTATTGAGTGAGATTAAATCTATTGGAATCAAACATGAACAAATTAAATAATTCACAAACAACTGAAAAGAATATTTTTTATGATTATGCAAACGAGTAATAAAAACTATAAACAATGAAGCAAACAGGCCTGCAGCTCTAATAATAACAGCTCATGTTATTATTGTGGCTGTGTACGTTCCCCCCTCGGCTAACCCGAAGACAGCATGTGACGTCATTCACTCAACAATAGCGCATCTCCAGACTCAACACCCGAGTGCATTCATCACTATATCGGGTGATTTCAACCATATCACCATGGCTAAAGTGCTACCGAACTTCACACAGTATGTGGACTGTCCTACCAGAGAAGAAAGAACATTGGACCTGTTATATGCGAACGTTAGGGATGCATACAGCTGTTCCCCTCTACCCCCTCTGGGTAGGTCAGATCATAACTTGGTGAATCTCAGCCCCTTGTATGTGCCCCTGGTAAAGAGCCGGCCTGTAACAACACGGACAGTGAGGAGATGGTCTGAGGATACATTTGTGGAACTGCAGGACTGTTTTGAGACTACAGTTTGGCCAAATCTCTATGAGCCACATGGAGAGGACATCGATGGGCTCACTGAGTGTATCACGGACTACATTAAATTCTGTGTGGACTCCACTGTCCCAACCAAAACTGTTAAATGTTACCCAAACAACAAGCCGTGGGTAACAAAGGACATTAAAGCTCTCTTAAATGACAAAAAGAGGGCTTTCAGAACTGGAGACAAGGAGGAGGTGAGAACGACCCAGAGGAAATTGAAGACAACCATCAGGGAGGCTAAAAATAGGTACAAGAGAAAGCTGGAGTTGAAACTTCAAAAAAACAACCTAAGAGAGGTCTGGAGTGGAATGAGGACCATCACTGGCTTCAGGACTAGTAAGAACAGAGGAGTGGAAGGCAACATGGACAGGGCTAATGAGTTAAATCTGTTTTTTAACAGATTCAACATTACAGGTTCTGTCCCCCCCTGTCTGGATCCCTCAGATGGCCCTCAGAAGCCCACTGTACCATCCACCCCTCCTCCTTCTCCTTCCCCTGATGGTCTGCCTCCCTCCCCCGATGGTCTGCCTCACACCTCCACCACCCCTTCACACATCACCTCTACACTGTCTATCACCACTGACCAGGTGAGAAGACAACTTAAAAGACTCCAGAACAATAAGGCTGCAGGACCTGATGGCATCCCCCCCAGGGTGCTTATAGCCTGTGCCGACCAGCTTGGGGGAGTTCTTAAATATGTTTTCGACTTGAGCCTGAGTCTACAGAGGGTTCCAGTGCTGTGGAAGACGTCGTGCATTGTTCCTGTCCCGAAGACGCCGAGACCGAGCGGCATCAAGGACTACAGGCCTGTAGCATTGACGTCTCACATTATGAAGACCATGGAAAGGCTCATCCTGGATCAGATACGGCCTATGGTTCAGCCACTTCTGGATCCAATCCAGTTCGCCTATCAGCCACGTCTGGGAGTTGATGATGCCATCATATACCTCCTGAACAGAGTCTACGCTCATCTAGACAGGCCAGCCAGCACAGTGAGGATCATGTTTTTCGATTTCTCCAGTGCTTTTAATACCATTCGGCCTGATCTCCTGAGTGAGAAACTGAAAAGGATGAAGGTGGATACCCCCATTGTGACCTGGATTACTGACTACCTTACCGGCAGACCACAGTATGTACGTTTGCAGCAGTGTGTGTCGGACAGGGTGGTTAGCAACGTTGGTGCTCCACAGGGGACTGTCCTCTCTCCCTTCCTTTTCACTCTCTACACCACGGACTTCAACTACTGCACAGAGACTTGCCACCTTCAGAAGTTTTCTGATGACTCAGCAATAGTTGGATGTATCAGCAAGGGTGATGAGGATGAGTATCGGACGACGGTGAATGACTTTGTTGAATGGTGCGAGATGAACCATCTGCAGCTTAATTTAACAAAGACTAAAGAACTGGTTGTGGACCTGAGGAGGGAAAAGGCACCGGTGACCCCTATGTCCATCAGGGGGGTCAGTGTTGACATGGTTGAACACTACAAATATCTAGGTGTTCACATTGACCATAAACTGGACTGGGGTATGAACACTGATGTCCTCTACAGGAAGGGCCAAAGTCGCCTCTATTTTTTGAGGCGTCTGAGGTCTTTCAACATCTGCCGGACCATGCTGAAGATCTTCTATGAGTCTGTTGTGGCGAGTGCTATCCTGTATGCTGTGGCATGTTGGGGGAGTAAGCTGAAGGTGGCAGATGCCAACAGACTTAATAAACTGATTCGTAAGGCCGGTGATGTTGTGGGTGTGGAGCTGGACTCGCTGACGGCAGTGTCAGAAAGGAGGACTCTGTCTAAGCTGAGGGGTATTATGAACAATGTATCCCACCCACTCTACAACACTGTAATGAGACACAGGAGTACTTTCAGTGAGAGACTCATAAATCCAAAATGCACTACAGAGCGCCACAGAAGATCATTTTTACCTGTGGCCATTAAACTATACAACTCCTCTTTAAAAGCATAATGCTCAATATTCATCTGTGTAATGTTTACTACTAGTATTACCTTCAAATGTGCAATACTATTATTATTACAAGATCATACAATATTATTATTACGTTTCAAATGTGCAATACCCTCTCAATAACAACAACAATTGCATCTGACACTTCACACTTTATTTTTATTTCTACTGACACTTTATTTTTTATTCTATTGACACGTTATTTTATTTATTTCTATTTCTTCTCCTAAACTCTGTTTGATTTGTTATTTAATTATGTAAATATTTTTGGTATTTTTTATATAGTGTACTTTTATTAATAGGAGCAGCCGTAACAATTGCAATTTCCCCCAGGGGATTAATAAAGTATTTCTGATTCTGATTCTGATTCTGATTCTGAGCTCTACATCTGGATAGGTCTGTGCATACAAATGTGACCCTGAAAGGGGATATGAAAATTTAATGTAATAATATATACAACTCAGTGTGTGCAAGTGTGGGATGTGCGTGTGTTGCACAACATTATTTCGGACTAGAGGTGCTAAGAGTTTGAGCTTTAAGAGTTCTTATCTCGGAAGGTTAGCAGTCCCCACTTTGTGAAATTCCATTAAAACCCTTGCACCTCTTTGCCTCACTCCCCTGTGTTACATAACCACACTACTGGGAAGGGGAGAGGGGCAGGCTGTTGTGGAGTTGAACCCAGAGAAGAGAGAGGTGTAGGTGTGTGTGTGTGTGTGTGTGTGTGTGTGTGTGTGTGTGTGTGTGTGTGTGTGAGGTGTGTGTGTGTGTGTGTGTGTGTGTGTGTGTGTGTGCGTGTGTGTGAGGTGTGTGTGTGTGTGTGTGTGTGTGTGTGTGTGTGTGTGTGTATGTGTATGGGTGTGTGTGTGTGTGTGAGGTGTGTGTGTGTGAGGTGTGTGTGTGTGTGTGTGTGTGTGTGTGTGTGCGTCTGTGTGAGGTGTGTGTGTGTGTGTGTGTGTGTGTGTGTGTGTGTGTGTGTGTGTGTGTGTGTGTGTGTGTGTATAAAAGTTTTGGTTCTGCCCAGTAACAGGCACTTGTGCAGACAGAGGATGGATCAGACAGACAGGACGCATGTGGTGTGGCTAACGGCTACACTTCTCTCCTTCCCCCTCCTTACACTATGTGACCCACTGTGAGTATACAGTCTCTCTCACACACAAAACGGCATGTGAAATTTAAATAAGTAACAATGTTTGTGTTAGGAATGCATAAACAGCATTGTAGAAGATTCTATGGGAAGTACACAGGATTTTTATACTGATACATTTTGTAAATTCATAGTTAGGCACAGAGATTGCTTTTAGCATTCTGGAGACAGACTTTGAACCTGTTGCAAACATCTGGAAGATATTTTCAACAGAAATATTTCTTCAAACTTATAGCAGTAACATCATTAGTAAGTAGCAAAAACTTCATTACTGGGGTGTCTAAAGACAACATGATCATTAATCTGTGATAGCCCGGCTATCCAGAAAATCTCCCAAAGTTAACGAGAAAAATAAGAACTCCAGTGCCCATTTCTGTACCTATTGTCCTTCCAGCTTCATAATGTCCGCCCCACATCTGCTGAGGATGGGCAGCCAGGAGAAGGTGTTTGTAGAGGCACAGGATTATAATGGAGGAGACCTGCCCGTGAGGATTACCGTGAAGAACTACCCATGGAAAACACTAGAACTAACTTCCAGTCCAGTGGTCCTCAAAGCTAGAGATGACTACCAGGCACTTGTAGATATTAAGGTTAGTGGTACCCAGCCAAGGATCAAATGTATATACTGCCGATTTTGTCTACCAGCACACTTTGTGAGCACACTTTATGTGCTGAAGGATGAGAATCAGTGTGGTGAGGTGAGGGGTGGTCACGTGTAGTCCTTTAAACTTATTGGAGATGCAATTTAAATGTCCTGACAACTTCCCAAATAACAAACATGGGTTAAAGTTCCGTCATTTGAAATTTTGGGGGAAAACATCCGTCAAATCATAATAATAAACCACACACGTGCGCGTGCTATCTGTTTGATCCTCTCACTGGCGCTTATCAGCACTGGATGGATGACGGCAGTGTCATTTGATTGACTTGCGGGTCATCCCGCCTTCTGATTTTCGGACATTACGTAGAAAAGTTACCTCCTTCCTGCCTTAAGTCCAGTTTGTTTTGGTCAGTTTATGTTTTCAACTTGTTTTGTCATGCCGAAGACATTGCTCCGATTCAATCGACATAAACATCATACAGGCGGTCCCCGGGTTACGAGGTTCCCGAGTTACGATAAACGGAACTTGGTGTTTGGTGTGCGCGGTGGAAAAATACCTCCTGACAAGGACGCCTCCAAGTGTTTCATGCTCCAACCTATCTTTGGGTCACCCAGCTGGGCCTCCCTAAATTGTTCTGCACCAAAGGATTCGAGGATCGGCATGGGCGACCTGTATGTTGGTCTGAGCGCCGCGCAGCACCTGAGCTCGGGGTCGTGCGTGTCAGCCTTCATGCAGTGTCTGCATCCTCCGTCCAAACACAGCCTGCGTGACAAGGCGTCTGCGTTCCCGTGAATTTTACCCGGTGCACAATGGAGAATTTAAACTCCTGCAGTCTGGCCAACCATCTGGCCAGCTGCCCCTCAGGATCATGAAGGTTCAGAAGCCACTGTAGTGACGCGTGCGCACCTGGAAAGGCAAGCCGCACACATAGGGCCTGAGATTCTCCAGACACGCGATCATCACAAGTAATTCATGTCTCGTCACACAGTCAGGGCCGGCCCTTCCATTAGGCGACAGGCAAATGCTAGGGGTGCCGTCTGTCCAGGGGGGCGCTCGCGTGCATGCGTTTTTTTTTTTTTTTTTTTTTTTTACAAATGAACAATTAATAAATGTGAAAACAAGCAAAGTCCACATAATCATAATTTCATTGTTTAATAATATTAGTCAAATTAATAATTCTTATAATAACAACACACAACACCTCTCACCCGCGCGCCAACCCGCCCTCCCGCACGCGCTCTGCGCACCTCGTTACTGTTTCTCTGTGGGGAAAAAGACACCACAGAGTGAGTGACATCTCCTCGAAAAGACGTCAAAAAGGCAGAAGTCCTCTGGTGCCCAGGGTAGTAAAAGGAGAAAAGTGGAGGAAGAAAGGTGGCAAAAAAACAGGTAATATAGTGGTAATATGTGGTGAATTAACACTATACCATTGGCGTCAGGGCCTTCAACGCCTTCTCTGAAGGTTAATTGATCTTTAAAAGGATGCTTTATCTATTATATGTAATATATGTTAATAACGCTTCACGAATAATAATAATTTTCCCTATAAATCGGCTTTCAAATCCACTTTTCGTGCATGTGATGGAAAAAAAAAACTTAGTGCTGAAATAAAAAATCAACCAATCAGAATATTTCACACTGTTGTTTCTAGGTAAAAGAGAGAAAGGCCCTCCCCCCAGGAACTTCTGTTTATCTGTCACCTACCCTTGTCTTTTACATTGAGAGCTTTTATTATAGATATAGTTATAGCAGTTTTATCAACCAATCATATTATCAAAATAGAATCGTGGGGGCGTGCTCCAATTGTCTCTCATTTTATTTGAAACAAATCCAAAATGTTGCCAATTTGAAACTGTTGTGTTTTTCTTCTAAACCAGCTCTCTTGACTCACAACTAACACTCAATCGTCATTGTGGCTTTTCCCCTTTGTATGATCTTAGTGAAAACCGCCACTGTCATCATACTGCCCAATCCTAGTAGGTGCTATTATTAGCTTAGCTCAGCAAGTTTTTTAAATAAATATATATTAAAACACACATATGCTCCTCTGTTCATTGCAGATGCACTTTTGAAATAATAATGTTGCAGTAGGCAAATTGCCCTAATTTGCACTGGTGGTAGTTGTTGTTTTTTATTTTTTTTACATTTATTATTTATATTTAAAAGTTGTTCTCTGCACTACGTTATGTAAAATAGTTTTAAAATATTTATTGTGCAACACCTTTATATTTATTGCTTGTTATATGGTAATATTTAAGTCATTTGCGTTTTATTTGTTTCTTTAATAGTGACACAATCAACCCAATGATTGATGATGCAGGGGGCACCAACCACAATCTCGCCTAGGGCACCACATTGGTCAGGGCCGGCTCTGCACACAGTAGTTCCTTTCTGCCTTACTCAAAGCGCAACTGTAGTACCCTACAATACGCTCAGTGCCATCGTGCACCTGAGAGAGTACGCCTCCGATGCCATCGTCGCTCGCGTCCGTATCAATGACAAACTCCCTGCCAAAATCAGGGCATGCCAGTATGGGTGCGCTACACAGCCTTTCCTTCAGTCCCATAAACGTGCTCTCACACCTGGGTGACCACACAAACTTGCCCCCAGTGAGGCCGTGAAGCGGCGCTGCAACCTCCGCGAATCCACACACGAACTTTCTATAGTAAGAGGCCAGAAAGCTCCTAACCTGTTTTGTGTTTGTTGGGCGAGGCCAGTTTTTCACCGCCTCTGTTTTTGCCGGGTCCGTACCGATGCCCTCGCTACTGATAACGTGACCCAGAAAATTAAGCCACCGTTGTAGCAGGTTGCTCGGTTAGGGGAACCTGCCAATACCCACTGCGCAAGTCTAGGGAGGTAAACCATGCAGAGCCTGTGAGCAGCTCGAGGGACTCGTAGATCCTCGGCAGCGGGTACGCGTCGAGTTTCGTGACTGCATTGAGTCGCCTGTAGTCCACACAGAACCTCCAGTCACCATTTTTCTTCTGCACCAGGACCACAGGCGAGGCCCACGGGCTACTCGAAGGCTCAATAATGCTGGCTTCAGCCATGCTATTAATTAGCTCCTCCGCCATTCTACGCCTCGTGAGTCCACATTTCGCGAACGGCCCTAGCGACCTCTGGGCGTTCCAGCCCATCCCGTTTGCTGCGCTCGTGTGTTAGTCTGCTCCCCAAGTGCACCCCCAACGGTACACCACCAAACGAAATAGCCCCGGTACCGCAGTGCACAGCCGCCCCTGCACGCCTCAACAAATCTAAACCCAGGATGCACTCATAACAGGTGTGGCCTAGCCAAAACTTCTGGATAAATGGGCCCAAGCCGAAGTCTACGCTCGCCATAGTGTGGTCATGGAGCACCACCCTTTTCCCCGACACTGTAACGAGGTTAAGATGCTCCCCCTTAATAACCTTAGCCTCAGCCCCAACTGTCGTATTCATGTGCCGCGCCAAACAGAATTCTGTCAATAGCCTCCCGAGAACTGCCACCTGCAGTAGTCTAGGTGGCAGTTCTCGCGAGGCTAGTGATAGAATTCTGTTTGGCGTGGCACATGAATGCTTTAAAAAAATAATAAAAATTGAAAACTGAAAATACGGGAAAAAAACAAATACGGGATGACGCCGGGACAGAGCGGTAAAATACGGGATTTTCCCAGCCAAAACGGGACACTTGACAGGTATGCACGGAACAAACACATATTCGTCCCCAACAACCATAACTAAAAACATCAACATAACGATCAACTCACTTATTTTAAACGGACTATTTACAACTCTCTCTCTCTCATCTCCCAGCCTCCTCTGCTGACGTGTGGGCGGGCTCAGTCCGTGTGCCCGGCGCCGTCACATAATACTTTATAAATGTGTTTGTAACGTGCGAGAACTAGGAGAAGGACACAAATGCTGCTGAGAGTCAGATTTATTGGAAGGAGCAGGAGTTACCTCCTGTCAGAGTCCTGCACGGGTCCGTTTTTTGAGACCCGTACCCACCCATACCCGCAGAGTACAGCACCTACCCATCCGCGAACCCGTGGCTATTTCAAAGTTAAATCCGTACCCACCCGGACCCGTTAATATTCTACCCATTACCCGCCCGTGAAGAATCACACAATTTGAAAGTAGTCCTATAGAGCACTTTATTTTTCAACGCGCCTCTGAAAAAACGTCAGTACAACACAAAATAAAATCTAAGGTTGCTGTGCAGGAACAGTATTCCTATCTATAAGTAGCAACTGGTAAAACACAAGAAAATGTATGTAACCAACCGGTGCCATAACACAATGCAAAACGAGAGGGAACAAATGCCAGTATAACAACTAAATAAAACCGCATAGGTTCACAGTGGTAGTAGTTGCCAATCTGCTGTGGCGGGAGCAGCACGCTAAGTTCTCTCTCGTCATTTTTCCTTGTTCTAGCATGGCCACCCATTTAGCTTTGTAACCACCAAGCAAGCTACAATAAATGCCCGGTACTGCGTTATAACCAGCCTCTGCTCATGTTTCCGCTGGAAAAGAACCAAAGTTTGGGTGTTACCCAGGGGGGTGTTATTTTAACAGGGGGGATGCATCCCCAGTGGTGTAGTTGGAGTGTGTAGGGGGGAGCAGCGACGTTCACCACAACAACTTCGCTTCGCCACCACGATCAGGAGGCGGTAATCAGGCAAAAAGTAACGTTCATTACGTAGCAAATAAAAGCCTACTAAAAATCACCACTTATTCACGTGCTACCCACCCGTATTTAACTTACCCGCCCGCATACCCACCCGTAAAATTACGGTATGTGTAAATCCCACCCGTTTCAGCATCTATTTCCCGTACCTGTGGGTACCCGACCCGGTGCAGGACTCTACCTCCTGTCTCCTAACCAGATCAGCTCGAATCGCTCTTGAACAGCAAGGCATTACATTTACATACACACACACAAACAGTTTCCAGACAAACAAACACTGCCGATGCAATGATAAAACTCCTTGGGTGAACGATAGCACAACAAACTCATTGACTAACAACTCTCGGACATGACAAAGAATACACCAAAGACGAACAGGTTATCACACAAACAGTAAACAAACAAACGCATTCAAAATGGAAATACAATTAACCGGACTAACGCAAAACAGACTTAGCGAATGCAACTACCCTTACTAACGAACGATCAGGAGACAATAACAAAAAGACTCAATAAGGAACACGAAAACTAAACATATGATGATCAATGAAACAGCTAGAAACAGATCTAACAGAATAGACCAAACGCTAAACATACAACAATCAAGGAGAAAAACCAAGGACAGATCCGATAACGAACACAGGGAACAGAACACACAAACTCTCGCAACAGTAGGTTAACCAAACTGACTTACAAGGAAAGACTGGGCACACGGGAATATAAACCAAACACATCAAGGAGTGTTTTGACAGCTGATCAGGACTAATAATGGGCGGCGGGTTCAAGGGGCGTGACAGGGGAACGCTACGGAGATTCAACTAAAAACGAAACTACATGAAACATGTAACTACATGAAACTACATGAAACATGAAGACCTCACATAGGTTGGGGCGGAGTAGATGTTACAGTGTTTATTGTGTAGAATTAGGCAAAAGAGGCTGTGTCCCAACTATACCACATTTTCAGTAATTGCTGGCATTGTCTTTTGCCAGGAAAAATTTTCAGTCAAATGAAAATGTCTTGCTTTAACCCATGATTAAAGTTCACATGAGCTAATTTCTATGGTACTCTTGAATACTATTGATTCAGCTACATGGAGAAAACTGGGGTTGAAGTACAAAAAACTACTGCATTTACCTGTATGATTAGCAATCCTTGCAAAAACATCCAAAAAGCGTGAAATACTATTGGATTACTAATGGATAATGAAGTCCTATAAAGTCCCAAACTGGTCTCTTTGCAATGGTTCAGATCCCTGATAGCAGAGACTACTTCAGTGATGACCCCCTGGAGAAGCAGTATGTGTACCTGCAGGCACAGTTTCCCTCAAGTGTGTTGGAGAAGGTCGTCATGGTTTCCTTCCAGTCAGGCTACATATTCATTCAGACAGACAAGTCCATCTACACACCGAGCAGCACAGGTAATACAGTCTTTAACACACCAACAACATGCTAAATGCTGCTCCCAAATGGCCAAACTATAAACTGTTTGTATGCAAAGATTTTAAATGAAACAGTCCTGAGGCTGGACCTGCATCCTTTCTTGAAAGAAAGCAACAAACAAACTTACTACTAAATAAATTAAAGGATTGATTCATAAACAAACAACAGGTAAACAAAGTAACAAGTAAACACCTACTGACTTAAGCTGTTATTCAAAAGCTGTCCTCAAGTTTAGTTTAAAATCAACACACAGACCTGTTCAAATCAAACTGGCCCATATTTGTTTGTCTTTCTCTTCCAGTTCAATACAGGATCTTCTCAGTAACTCCTGATCTGCAGCCTCTGGATGAGGGTGGCGTGTCGGTGGAAATCATAGTAAGGCGAGTTCTAGGTAGCACATTCAGGTAAAACTGGGTAGTACAATCAGCACAGAGGGCTGAGTTTTTGGCTGATATTGCAGCACTAAGCTGGGTGGAAGGCAAGGAAGTTAACATCTGTACACACTCTGCGTACGTGGTAGAAGTGGTTCATGTAGAACTCTGTACAAAGAGAGCAGGTTACACCACTTCAGGAGGTAAATTCATTAAATGATAAGAAGATGTAAAAGGTGTTACTGTTGGTAAGAGTTGCTATCATTAAATGTTCAAGTTATCAAAAGGGGGCAATTTAATACAGAGTGAATGCAGCTACGGACGTGGCCGCTAAAAAGAGGCAGGATATGTTACAGGAGCCCATCAGATGGTTTGCAGGGCAGAGGACAGTGGTCTCCTCTGCCATAGGATTCAGAGCTACGTAAACTACAGGAAAAATGTTGTGGTTAAACAAAGGTGGTAAATGAGGTAAGGAGGTTTGGAAAGGACCTAGAGACCGTTTTACCAAGTCAATTGATTAATTCAGTGTTGTCTGAAGCACAAGGGGTAGCAAAAATGAAGGAAAATGTGTTACTGGTCACATCCATACTTAACTGACTTAATAGCAGACTGGACTGAAAATGTGAATATCTGTAATGCACATAACTTGTGTTTTAAGACCAGGTCTAAGCAAGTTTCCTGGGCAATAGGAGCCAGGAGAGGAGATCCAGACTGACTACACTGACATATTAATACCAGTACGGGGACTAAGGTATTTGTTAGTGACTGTGGATAAATTCTTATGTTGGGTCTGCAAAATGTTGATAAAATTACTGGATACTGCACCATTGTATAATAAATTAAGTGTACTCAGATAATGGGATGCACTTCACTAGCTAGAAGCTAAAATTTGTGGAACAAAATTTGGGTTTGAGACACAAATATGGGTTGGTTTATCATTCTCAATCTCAGGGTAAATTGGAAAGGATAAATGGTAACAGGATAAAGGAAAAGATATGTGCACAAATGTATGTGTTTGTATTGTTGGCCAGAAGATCTTCAGTGAAGTTTGTTACAGGATTCACTCCGTATGAGCTCATATGACAGTGAGAAGTTTTCGGGGGCCCCCCAACGCGCTTGCGACATCCGACAGGAAAATCACAAGGTTGCACAAATAATGGTAAAATGCATTAAAAAGCTGTCTGTGAAGCTTATTCTGTCCAGGTGTAAGGAGAAGTGAGAATCAACGCCATGAGCAGATCCACCAGTCACCAAGTCATTGAGAAGACATCACACGCCATCCAATTGAAGGGCAAAGGAGAAATGTGGTATCACTTCAGCCAGTGCCGACCATCAGAACCATTGAGCGCGCAGAGATACGGAGCTCTCAAACAACGAGTTAAAATAACACTAGTGCTGGGGCACGTTAAAGGCCTAGTTTAACATTGTTTATTTGACTTTGTTTATTGTTGGTTTATTGTTATTTGTTTTTTGTTTGTTTGCGCATTATTATTAAAGTTGGCACCAATGTGATGATTATTATGTAACAGAATGTTAACGGGCCGCCCAATGGAGGATGGGTTCCCTTTTGAGTCTTGGACCTCCCAAGGTTTCTTCCTATTCCCCACCATCATAGGGAGTTTTTCCTTGCCACTGTCGCCTTTGGCTTGCTCACTAGGGATCTGGACCCGTATGATTGTTAACCTTGTAAATCCTGTAAAGCGATTTGTGACAACATGTGTTGTGAAAAGCACTATACAAATATATTTGATTTGATTTTGATTTGAATGTGAAGCCATAAAATATTTGTCTCACCAGGACATTCAGGGGACTGCCCCCTGTATGAGGGTCCATGGTGGGTCAAGGCCTTTATTATCTTAATAGTAACTGTAAAATTGTTGTTGTATTCCATGCGTAAGAAACTTAGTGTGATGCTTTATCAGCACTGTGATTGATGATGTCACTGTTGTATCATGGGGAGTCAGATGAGAGGGTAACATTGGAAGATATTTTGTGATTTCTGTTTTCTCAGAGATCAAGAGAGGGTCTGTTGTGATTTTGGGTTTATTTTTGCTTAGCACTAGCATTAGCAACAATATATTTTGCTTACCATTAACATAATATAGTAATTAAATATAACTACTGCATTAGATGTGTTTAAGCTGCAAACCCTAAGAAGGGCCTTGGGAAATCATGATGTGTAAGGAGTTTCAAAGAGAAGATGACCCGGTCAACGTGAAGTTGAGGACCGCAGTGTTAGACTGATAAAGGAGAAGTACAACATACCGGTGTAGGACAGCATCCCTTTGAACAGATATTCTAATATGTTGAAACAAATGGAAAAGTCATGTCTGCATGAACAGCAAAATCATGTTTGCTCAAACGACAACACTATGTAAGGTATAGAAGATCTAAGCGTTTGGGGGCGGAGAAATCGTATATAAAGACGGCATGTACAAACACTTGTTGGGTCTCTCTGATGTAAATGTTAGGATGTGAGATCCCCAGAGATATCTCTGTTTTAATAAAGGCCTTTTTGTTATTGCTATAATTTTGGTATGGTGGTTCCTGCTATCTCCTTCCCATCAAACGAACACACTGGGCTAAAGTGGTAGGTAGAAGTTTAAAGCCCCTCAACACCAGCCACGTACATACTGCTGTCTCTTAGGCCTTCACACTATCTGCGTTGTATTGTTTTGTTTCACTGGTCTCTGTATTCCCTAGTTTTTTGTTCCTATTTATTGATGGCCAACCCTGATCTTGAAAGGTGCTATAAAAATAAACATTATTTATTAATACAGTTTGTATCGGATATATAGATTTTGGATTATTTTTCTTGTCATTAGTTGTGCCACACACACAAACACACACACACACAATGTGCTGTGACCTTGTGATGCAGAAATGCCCTCTAATGGTCATGAAGATTACTCAGTTCTTTACATACACACACTTTCTGACACACACATATATGTAAACACTAGTTATTAGAGGGTAGGGTAATGTCCTAACTTTTTCCTCCATTAAAATGTAATACACATTTTTGTTTTGTTCATATTATTTATTCAGGAGTAAAACAATGTTAGTTTTTGTTTGTTTATTGTTTGTTGTGCAATTAAATCACACTTTCCCAGAAAAACAAGATTGGACAATGATATGTGAACATTTCTTAATAAAGTGCTGACTATTTAATGTGGAGTGTATATCTAAACTATATATAGGGAGGGAGATACACATGATAGGGATGGTTTCCTGGAGTTCTTCCTTTTGTTGAGGTGAAACACATTTCACATGACAGCTGATATGACTATGTGAACTTCTTTGACACAAAATTACTGGACTTCACAACTCAGAAAAAATCAGCACTATGAAGACTTGTGGGAACTTGTGGAAACCTGTGAACCTGTGTGGGAACCTTTGGAAGCTTGGAATTGACAGCAGTGATATTTGGTACAATCCCAAAGCTTAGTTTTCAAACATGAAGTGATACTTTGGCACTGAAAAATGTGCATGATGATGCTGAAGTATGAAGGAACCCTTTTATGCCCTCTCCTTCAAAATGCAGTCTCTTTTCTTTCTTTCTTTCTTTCTCTTTATTGCTCTCTCTCTCATTCTATATATCTCTCTCATTCACTCTTACATTTGCTTGTCATGCTGTCCAAGTCTGATCCTCGACACAAGGTTGATCCAAGAACAAGCAAAAGTGAGATCTAGACTGCATTTCATCAAATGCTTGTATATAGAGGAGACTATCAGTAGGCCTCAATGCCACTAATCCACACAATCTGGCTAATTGCTGCCCCCTCCTCCCTCCACACACACACACAGAGCAGAGTCACCTTCCTACATATTTCTTCTGTCCCCATCTGACCCAAAACTGTCCCGCTACTGTCATTACACACTGACCCACCTTCACCCTGGATCTCATCTGCTCAGTACCATAAATCTGCATTCATGTTTAGATGAGCTCTAGATAAGCTCTACATTAGCTCTAAACCTGCTGTTCCAGTGCTATGGAAGCTTTGGTTGCTACATCATCATATTTTTAACACAGACCTGCTAACATTATGACTCACCCTCAGGACGGTTTGTTGGTCATTTCTTTGATGTTCGGTGGCTGGGAAGGATTTGGATCCAGTTACAGGGTCTTGTTCTCCTAAGCGCAGGTGAGCAGAGTTATTGCTAAAGCTACACTACATGGGCCCCTTTCTTACAATCCCTGACTAACCAGCTCATCATAATCAAACACCTGCTGAGAGGAGGGGGTGGGGGTCTAAGAAGGAGGAGGGGAGAGGGGGATGAAGGAGTGTCCAGCTCAAAAGAGCAAGGACCAGAGCCCAGGGAAGGTGGCTTAACACACACACACACACACACACACACACACACACACACACACACACACACACACAGATAACACGAGAGTTAGAGGTTCAGTACACAGTACGTTCGCACACTTCTCAGCACACATTCTCGCATCCATCCGTCCGTATCTCATTCATCCACCTCTGCACTCTTTAGTTTATAGATAGCTTAGTGATGGAGGGACGGCCCTTGTAAGACAGCTCTCACTCACACTTCTTAATAGAGCTACACTTCTACATCGAAGTACTACAGTGGCCAATCAGAAGCTGGACATTTATCTGATACATTCCCAGAAGGCACACCCTCTCTAGCCCTCTCCCCAACACAGCAGACAGAAAGATGAAAAGATGCCCATTTCTCTGCAAACACGCCCATATGGCAGCGTGAACCTGAGCCATACTCTTCTCTCCCCTCACACCTCACCCTCCCTCTCCACATACCTTCTGATGGAGCTGAAAAGTGTGGCTGTGGTGATGTCACTGGTTGCCTTGCAACAGCTGTCCCTGGACTACCCATGACTAAGGCTGCGGCGGGAACATTTTGGATTATCCAGGCATGTCAGGTTCGTCAAGCCCATGTCTGAGCTCTCATCTCCGTGAGAATCACCCTCTACACACACACACACACACACACACACATTCTGACCTGTCAGTAGCTAATAAGATGTTTGCATGGGCTCGGTGACAGTGCAGATGATGCAGGGCCTGATGACACAGCACATTCACACACACACACACACACACACACACACACACACACACACACACTCTACAGGCTTGCGCACACACGCATCTACAGTGCATGGTCACACACACCACATGGGCCCACTGTTCATAAGCATGCCTCTATTTCATACAGAGGTCATCAGTGCACTAGAACAAGCCTGACTTCAGGTCTCCTTGTTCAGTCTGACTGCAGGTTTCAGTGACATTTTCTCTGATCTTAGACATTTTAACATATAAATATTAAGAAGTAATAGCCATATATTTTAATTATAAGGTAAACTGTGCCTGCAGCTGCAAAATTATTTATATAAAGCTCTACCTGTGAGACCTTTGAGCGCCTTCCTGTGGAAAGCAGTGACCTTTGAACAGTGAGCAGACTAAAGTCCGATCTGTTTATTTATGGTATAAATGTGTGACAGGATAACTTTTCATGCTATTATAAAATGTATTAATATAGGTGTCACATTGTCAAGCATAGTACTGTAACTCTAAAAAAAAGCGTAATCTTTAAGGTTGGGCTTGACTGCCACCTAGTGATAAAAGTTGGAATTGAAAATTAATCGACTGGGAAAAAACTGCTGACAATGTATTTTTATTAGCACTATGAACTGAGGTGGCAATCATTTATTTTACTCTTAATTAGGTCAGGTGGATTAATAATCTCCATTATAAATTACATACATTTACATACATCTACATTTTATATATAAATATGGCCCCCATATCTCTAAATAAAACTCAGAATATGTCGAGTACTGAGGCGGACGAGTTCCAAGGTTGTATACAGAACAATATGCAGAAATACTGACCAATGGAAACATATCAAAATCTATTCATATGATGCAGGGGTGCAGACAGGGGGACCCTCTGTCCCCACTGTTGTTTCTGGCTATAGAACTATTTGCAATTGCATTAAGGAATCATACCAACATTTCTGGAATAACTACAGGAGAACAGGAACACCGCCTAGCGTTATATGCAGATGATGTCACTCTTTTTCTTATAGATCCGGAAACTTCTATTCCTGCTTTGTTGGATTTAATTAACACCTTTGGGGCGATTTCGGGTAATAAGATTAATAAACCTAAAACTTCTATAATGCTATTAAATCAAAGGAGGAAAAAAACCCACCAGAGGCGATACACCAATTCAAAGTTGAGGAATGTTTCACATATTTAGGCATTCAGATTGTACCAAGTTTAGAGAATATAGCTACAAACCTTTGTTACAAGACATTTCAAATTCAGTTGACAAATGGGCATCTATACCAATGTTGCTAATACATTAAAAAAAAGGAGATACATGCAAAATCTGCATTACCTCCTTCAAGTAATTTATTTTCTTACTTAAAGACTCTTAGTTTTCTTTGGAGCAATAGGCAATCTAGGCTGCATGTCACTGTTGTACTGTTGGACTTAGATGCCCCAATATCCTTTGGTATTATTAGGCAGCACAGGTAAGGGGGTTAATGTTTTACTTTACAGAAAAAGGTGGCTCTCTTTGGAGAGATATGGAGCGCTATCTTTTGGGTCTGCCTCTTCCCTTTTGTCTCTATTTGGCCTCAAGTAAAAACCTTACAAAAATACTAGGAATCCCACAGTCAGGGCTGGCTCAGGGGCGATCCTTCTGTCGCCACCAGGAGGAATCCACGAGTCACACCACAGCCCAATCAGCGGTGATGACCTGCACCTGTCTTCCTTGTTTTTTAAGGAAGACAGATGCAGTGTCTCACTGCTGAGTTGTCGGTCTACTTTGCTGCCAAACTTCAGCCTGTTTCTTTCTGCATTAAGGTGTCTCACCACCCTGTCTCAAGTTTTATTTTTTCTTCTGTTATTCTGTCTATTCGAGTACTTGCCTCCTGCGCCACTTCCTGGCTTCTCAAGTTTTCCTCCCACTGTCATTTTTTCCTATACAATTTGGTTTTGTTTTTGGGAAGGGTTTTTTTGTTCTTCGCGGTGTTTGCCAGCCAGTTGCTTCCCCTGGCGTATTTTGTTGCTCTTTGGTTTCAGTTCTCCCCGTTTAGTCCACGTTGATTTTATTCCGCGACTATTTCCGTTCTCTCGGTTTTTTTTTTTCGCATCAAATATCCACGATTATTTTCAGTTCTCCCCCATTATCCGCATCGAATATTTCCACGAGTGTTTTGGTTTTCTCTCGTTTATTGCGTTGCATGCGAGTTAACACGAACTAGGCACTTGGGTCCATTACCATAAACTAACAGCGAACTAGTAAATCATTGAATCATAGATATGGATCAGAGGTAAATAGACTAGATAAACTAATTTTTTTACAGCGTGAGAAATCGAATGTGTGAGCGTGCGAAGACAGTCAAATGTGTGTGTCTCACGCTCTATGCGTGTGACAACTAGGACAGAGGGCTGAACGCAGATGCGGACTGAACAAAGGTTTAATGATACATATACACAAAGCACACAAAACATACACCAAGAATCATCAAACAACATCTAACATAGGAACCAAACACTAACATAACTGGGGGAACATGACTACAGAAAAGGAAAGACATCAACAAGCATATAACTAGAAAAACCACAATCTGAAGTACAACTGAAAGAGAACATCAAAGAACAGAGTACAAACAGGCTAAAAATACAAACAGAGAACACCAAGAAACCAACAGGTATACGAGCAAGAAGTACTTACAATAACCGACAACACAAGAGACTAAACACAAGACTTAAATACACTAACCAACCAAGGGACTCAACAAGACACAGCAGAAAGCAATAACGAGGGGCAGAAAACAAGGCAGGGGAGTGAAGTCAGACACAATGAGGAATTTCAAAATAAAAGACAAACGGAAGACATGACCAACAGGAGGGAGGCAGGCCTGACAATGCGTGAGTTGGCAACCCTGTGTATGTGACGCCTGTAGGTAGGCGTGTGAGTG
Organism: Brachyhypopomus gauderio; assembly: GCF_052324685.1. Classification (NCBI taxonomy): domain Eukaryota; kingdom Metazoa; phylum Chordata; class Actinopteri; order Gymnotiformes; family Hypopomidae; genus Brachyhypopomus; species Brachyhypopomus gauderio. Next base: position 8,839,262 of record NC_135223.1, read on the forward strand.
TAACTACTGAAATTTGGAAGAGGTATGTAAGGGCAGGTGTGAGAGTGGAAGTGTTGAGACATTGAGACATAGTAAAATGGTGTGCAGACTGCAAGATTGTTACAGAGAAGAGTAAATTGGGAGGAAGAGAGCACATGTTCAAAGTTAGAATTTGCATGAGATTCAGTGTTGGGTTGAGTGGGAGTAGAATATCACAAAGTTGGAAATGTGTGATTATGCATGTTTATTAATAAAAAGTTGTAACAAAAGGTGGCAATAAGTATTGTGAAATCAAATTGTACATAATGCCATAAAGCAGTGGTTCTCAAACCTTTTACACAAAGTACCACCAACTGTCAAACGAAAAACCTCCACGTACCACCCCCCCCAAAAAAAAAAAGAAAAAGCTGTTTGGCGAGTTTAAGTTGTTGACGGGGGGTTGGCGAACGTAAATTGTTACCGGGAGGATGTAAAATGGACACAAGATAAGTATTATATCGCGGTGGTTGGTGCCAGAGCGAACTAGTAACTCATTGAATCATAGATGTGGATCAGAGGTAAATAAACTAGATTTTTTTTTGTCGGCGTGAGAAATCGGATGTGTGGCGTGTGAAGACGGTCAAATGCGTGTCTCACGCTCAATGCGTGAAAGTTGGCAACCCTGCTCATTACACACATATGTTATAATGTAGTTCTCCTGTAGTTCGTGTTGGTAGGGGTTTACAGCACAAAAAGTCTTCGTGCGACATGCCCTCATACTCATATCGCACGGAAACGAGCAAGTTGGCTAAATCTGCGACATCTATGGATTCATCTAACTGCAGTGAGAAGCATTTACTCATTTTAATTCTCTCGGTCAATGTTTGTCTGACGTTGTTCGCCATTTCATCAATTCTGCGAGTGACTGTGTCGTTTGAAAGATGCACCAGATCGAGCTGTTTAGCGACATTTTCTCCGCAAATAATACGAGTCATCCCTTTTAGTTTCTGAATTTCAGGACTTGTCATAATTCTGTTTTAATTAAAAAAATGTGTTGTGTAAAAAAAAAAAAAAAAAAAAACTCAAAGCATCTTTTATTTTCTGAGCTCATCTGGCGTACCACCGCGGGGTGCTCTGCGTACCACCAGTGGTACGCGTACCACAGTTTGAGAACCACTGCCATAAAGCAATGGTGTAGTCCTTGTACATTTTGTAAACAAAATGCATTCAAAGAAACAGTAAGTACAAAGATGTAATGGCTGTAGTACATAACAGCAGTAATAAAATAAGGCAAAGAAAACCATAGTGCACTCCTGCTAACTTTTCATAGTGCCAACATTGTTGTTCCTACATTTTGTTCCTTACAAATGTCTTAGAAGTCAGATTGAAGTCAGTGCTCTAGAACAGCATCTTCAAAGGAGCTTCAGGTGGTTGGTCAAGTTGTAAAGACTCTGGACCCCTTGGTGGTGACAGTGGCTCTATCTTTGGTCTCTGCGGTCACAGATTTTGGTGCAACACCGGCACTTGTGTCCACCTCTCTGGTTTTAATGGGGTGTGTAAATTCACGTACTTGCTGCATTACAGTACCTGCACAGTTTACAAGTGTGAGGGTGCCACAGCAGGAAGTTTTGCAGTCTTGCAAAATGCTTTGCATGACTGGCATCTGGTGATGAATGCTAAGAAATTTACAGATTCTTGAGGGTGTCCATTTGGGCAGAGGTGTTGTACTTGGAAGTCGACCATTGTTATTTCACCTTCAGTGGTTATGATGTCCTCTGCAACAGGATCCACTGATGGGCCGGCGTGAGGTAGAGCTTGTAAGGAATTGTCAGTGTTGTCCATCCCAGGAAGATCCGCACAGAGACGTCAGTGAAATGGTACCAGTTTTGAATGTGGAATGTATGGGTGCCCCAGACTGCAAGATGCAATGAAGCCGTCTTGTCAGACACCGCACACAAGACTGAGTGGTGTGGCCATGTTGCTTTTTGTAAATTCTTGACTCTGCTCCCTCAAAAAAAATATTAGAAGGATCATTAGGTAATAGTTTAAAATGCATAATATGGTTTATGTAAAAATACAAGTGCAAATATTAGAGCCAAAATGTACACATGGCGCAGTAGTGAAAGTGTGTTCAAATAGAGCATATGGGTAAGTAGTGAGTGTGGTGGGACTTACACATTGGAACTGGTCTGGATATTGCAGGATGTCCATTAGGGTTTTTGGTGAGTGTGGTGGGGTGGTATCAAAGGCAAAGTTGAGTTTTCTGAGGTAACTGGGTTGTGAATGCCTTTTGACCATGATGTCATTTCCACCCTCATGGTGTCGGGAGGGACTTGAGGTGACGTGAGCAGAATTGGATTTCTGGAAACCAAGCAAGTGTGATGGGAGTATTATAATACATTTTATGAACACAGTACTGTCATGTAATCAATGTATGAATAGGTTAAAATGTAGGATACTTGTCCTTTTTTGCATGACTGAAGAAGTCATGGTGATGTGGTGCAAAGACCACAACACGTGAAGTGCAGTCTGCCTCTTGAAACTGTGCAGTAAAATACTGTTTAGTGCTGGAACCAGCTTGTTGTGAAACATGCATACATCCTCCCAGATCATGTGCGGATGGTTTTTGTGGTGATGCGATGTTGGAAAAATCAAAGAGTAAATCGGCATCTGTGGGAGAATGGAGGAAAAAGAGCAGTTAGATACAAGGGGGATGATTTAGTAATTGGCGACTGAAGCCTCCCTGAAGCTTTGGAAGCTTCTTCCAGATTGTGCCTGTGATCAGGACCAGAGACGTCTGGTGGCTGAAATAAATTGTTACAGCCTGTACGCTGGTCACCCAATATCTGTTCTGATCTGCTGATAACCATATTTAATTATTAAAGTGATTCAATAAATACTTGGTTGTTGTCATTATTGAAAACCACATTCTATATATAAGTATATATATATTTTTTAAAGAATATGAATAGAAGAAATATGTCAGTGCATAGTGACCCTGGCATTTGAACGTGTGTGGTGAAATACAAACACAGCCATGTAAAGCAGAGGTGTAGATTTTTGCAAACCACAAATGGGCTCTAAACTGAGACTAGATGAACAGTGTTACAAAGAAGTTTCATAACTGTTGGGACTAAGACTTTTTCTTCTTTGGCTTACTATTTCTCTCACCTTTGAAAACACACTTTCACATGGCACAGATGAGGTTGGGGTGCAGAGGTACCGGAGAGCAACCTGAAAAAGTTGAGGATACACTGGTTTGTGTTCAGCCCAGTACTTCGGGGGGTCCCCCACCCTTGACACGTGTGCATCTCTTAGGTATCTAAATTAGAAGGAAAATAGAATAATTACAATATAGTATTTCATCCATCCATCCTTCCAAAGATAATCGGCAATAAATATTTACCTCTGCTAGTTCCATTGGGTTCCCGCTGCTCTGCCTCCTCATGGCTGTCCAGAACGCCCCAGAGATCCTGGTCCAGTACATCTGGTGGGGCAGATTCCTGGGGCACTGCAGGCACAATGAAGCTGGGACATTCTCTGGTTAGCCTGTCCACAGCTGCCTGGGCATTGCTCAGATGACAAAATCCCAATTGTTTGTATCTAGGGTCTAGCAATGTGGATAATGACAGTGCAGCCATCTTCTCGATTACAGCAAACTTGTCTTTCAAATTGATGATGTTGGCCAGTTCTGCACCGATGTGATGCGTATTAAGGGCACATTGTCTGACACTATGGTGTTTTAACATCTTGACCAAAGGAATGACTAGAGCCAGATACTCTTTTCTCCTCAGACAACTCCACTGTTGCTTGATGGATTAGCCAGAGTACTTGAACACACCGACTGATTGTTTTAAATTCCTCTGAAGAGAAGGCCACATGATCAGTGTTCAGGCTGGTGAGATATGCTGCCAGTGGCTCCCGTTGTTCATAAAGCCTTTGTAACATGCTGAACAAACTGGTCCAGCGAGTGTCCACCTCCTGTATCAGCTTATGTTTAGTGCAGCCATCTTCTCGATTACAGTAAACTTGTCATTGAAACACGCAATCATGTTTACAGCAGTCAGTTACCAGGCTTTTAACTTTGGATCTGATTCCCCATTCAGCCATTAGTGTTTCTTTAGCTTCAGCAAGGTGGGGTGCAGTGTGGGTTTGGGGAAATTGAGATTATTCCCCATCTCTGATATAGCATTCACCTTGGTCACCTTGTATTTCTTATCAAGTTTCTCCTTCAACGTTTTTCTGCTTGGAACAATGTACGTGGGGTCCAATAGCTTGATAAAAGCTAAATATTGTCCACAATTGGCGATGACAATCAATAATGATCATGTCCAGTAAGGCTTCATCCAGCTGTTGTCTAGACACTGCATAAAAACAAAACAAAGAAAATAAATTCACATACATACACACGCAGTATATTAAGACACATGTTTAGTCATTCTTTCTTCTGAAATCAAGAGCATTAAAAGGAGTTTGTCCTGCTTTTGTTGGTATATGGCTGGCATTAGGCATGGTGCCAGCACCTTAATGTTAATATAGAGTCCTGTTCTATTGGCAATAATCGGCTGTGTGAGTGCATGTACACATCTGTGTGGTCAATGGGTTCAACTTAAAGTGGCTGAATGGATTCATTATAAGTGAATGATTTCTACTTAGATACACATAGATTTGGACATATAATGTTAATTTAAAAAGACAAAGAAAAAACTTTGTAGATTCAAATGTCATAGTCACGTGACAGTAGCGACTTCAATACATGCTCCGGTACACTGTGTCGAATCAGCAGGTGTTGGGGAAAGTGACACAAGCTTCGAAGCCTCGGTGTCAAACCGCCCATTCCTAATGATTTACCTTGCACCTATGAGGGGAAAGAAGTAGCACTTAATGAAAGAAAATAAATGAACAGACCAGTGTGCACACATGCAGACATTTACAACAGAAGGAGTGAGCAGTTGTGGCCCACCGTAACAAAGTTTAATAGCTATAAATTAGATAACGATTTAAACGGGCTGACTGGACGCAAGCGCAGGAGAATGTGGTTTTAATGAAAGTAAGTAAAACGGAATTCAATACATAGACGACTGGGGAGACTATTGCAACCCAACTGAAAAGTACCAAACACTCAGTTAAACAGTAGGCACTCAATTTCAGTGCAGTGCGTTCTTTCAGTAGGAGACAGGGCAGTTTTCACAACCTCAGACATGCTACGCCCGCCATTTTACCCATGTCACATGATATCGTTATACCGCCACAGTTTAAAGACCACTATTCCATATTTTTTTTTAATATTTTCGCGATATTTACCTCGTTTGGTCATGGATTTAGAATCAGCATCAAGACGTTGTCGAAGTAAAAAGTTACAATTAGTGATGGGCAAATGAGGCCTTATGAAGCTTTGAGGCTTTCCTTAAAATTGTACCGAAAATGATTCGAAGCATCAAGGCTTCAGTATAAGTAATAAGTGACATCTGGTGGTGATCTGACGCAATTTCACGCACATTTAGCCATGTATTGCTCAAAGATGCTCCTCCACACTGATGCCATCTCATATACTTGAACATATATAAGAGGTATTGCACTTAAAGAATTGATGAAAACTACAGCTGTAACGGGGAGAGTTGACAAATAAAGAGATAAACTCATAAATTTGACTTTCAATATCAGAATTGTGATCATAATTAAAACTTATCAAAGTTATTTATTTACAACTTTTTACCATAATTATGATTGAATATCAAAAACATGACATACATGTGTTATTTAGTTTTAGCCAGGTGAAAGAAAAGGGCTTTATGCAAGGTTTTGTAAAAATTTTACCTAAATTGAAAACTTCCCAGACTGCTTATAAATTTATCTCTTGGGATAATACGAAGTTTTACATATCACAACATCGGCAATATTCTCACCTTTAATTTAAGCCATATTTTATCAAAATCGGATAAGAAATAAGGGCGCTAGGACTGTTTTGTGACAGATGGATGCACATCCCACATAGGAACTACACTGCTTTGCTGACATGACTCAATGCATAGTAATGGCGCCGAGGGCGGCGCATCGCTAGCTATAGCGGCAACAGGCCATGTCCAATCCAGTAATATAGATCATTGCACTAACCCATCGGCCCGCTATATAAATATATTTGATCCCCGATAGTAATGTATGCCAGTCCGCCCCTGACTCTAAATTACAACCATTTGTTACGTATGAGGAGGGAATCGATTAGTATTATTGCACAATTCATTCGATTTGGTGAGCGAGTATTTGCCGCGCAACGTCAAGTTCCTCACAAACGGGAAACGGCGCTGGCGGAAAAAGCCCCAACTCTGTGTGTGGTTTGACGACGAAAGGCATGAAACAGGTAGGTCACCCCGTCCTGAGTCGCTTGTACGTGCGAGATGTAGTCCAGGTCTGTAGTTTGGGGAGGATAAACGCGGCGTGTAGCGCTCAGACTCGAGCGTAACCGCGACGTGAGCGGGCCGTGTTTGTGTTTTGTACGATTTACAATGGCAGTAGTCTGCGTTACCCTGCTGTTCCTAACCCTGATCTTTGAAGGATGTGAGGAACAGGTGACTAATGTAGCTAATGGAGTGTGTGTGTGTGTGTGTGCTCTACGCCTTCAAACACACACACACGCGCGCGCAATAAGTGAAACACTGCTATCTGAGCCAAGAGAGGCTCGCACAGACTCTCTTTTTTTTCTTTGTTTCTTTCTCTCACTCTCCTTCACACGCACACAAATTTACACATTCACTGATAAAATTCCTACTGTTTGATCTGGGGAGTCCTGAAGACACACAAGCATTTGAACATGCAGACTTGCTCACACACACACTCTCATGGTCTTCCACAGAAACACGTGCATATAAATCCCAGTACCTGTATTGGGGACTACATTACCCAAGTTCCCCACCAAGACATACGTGTTTGACTAGTCATAATGCAGCTCTGTATTTCCACATGTCCTTGGGGAATATCCACATTGCTGTATATTTTCAGCCATGTGCAAAATTGGTTGTGTTTGTTTCAAGGGAAGCAGCATTTATTCCATTGCTTGAGGTGAGGTTTAAAAAGGGTCTCCATTTTATAGTGTGTGAAGGAATTCTGGGTAATTATGCAGTGTTTCTAAAGGCTGCACCGTCCTCATATGTGTGGAGTATTGGGGGTAATGGTGTGTGGTGTTCACTGCTTGGGTCCAGTCATCAGTCCAGCTGTTTGTTGCCCTGCTTTTTCTGTTCTCTTACACACACACACACACACACACACAAACCATTTACTAGTTATTCATGCACCTCTGTCTGCCTTGAATATAGTATCCCCTACAACATTAAGAACATAAGAAGGAGCAGACTGTTTTCTCTCTCTCTCTGTGAGCGTGCGAGTATTAGCCTGTAAATAAGCCCATTATTAGAGCTATTTTATTTTAGGTGAATGAAAGTATTTGTATGTGCTTTTTATACACAGTAGCTCCATGTAGAGGTGTGTTTGTGTGTTCTGTGTGTGTTTGCAGTATCTGTATAAGTTGAAATTGGATGTTTCAGAGGGCTTAACATGGATGGTGTTGTTCTGTTTGTATTTAAAAGCTCTATCCAGTGGTGTGATTTAATTTGCCATTTTTGGATATTTAATTTTTTTGTAACATACCTACTTAAAGCAGGTAATCTTACGGCTTATGTTTTTGCGATAGTGAATCTGATAAAAACAAGAGAGCTTCATACCTTTTAAAACTCACCAGGATTCACTAAATTTGACTTGATCTTTAAATAATTTTCTGGAAGAGCACCCCCAGATAACTCCATTATATAAACATTTATGTACATTTATTGCTCAGGTGTTGCATTTTGTTGCTTCATAGATTCTCTCTTCTCTCCTTACACAGGCTGTTTAGATAAATATACTTTATAAATGTGTTTATTGTGTAGAATTAGGCAAAAGAGGCCTTGTCCCAACTACACCACATTGTCAGTAATTGCTGGCATTGTCTTTTGCCAGGAAAAAATTTCAGTCAAATGAAAATTTCTTGCTTTAACCTATGCTCTACTCCCTCATAGGAGCTCCAGGATCGTTTGACACAGAGGGGCGAGAGGCAGCTGTCTGCAGCCCAGGACGGGCACTCGCAGCCTGGGGAAGAGAAGAGCTTCCACTCCCTTCCCCAGAGAGAGAGGACCATCATCGGAGGAGATAGCCAGCAGGTCTCTCTCTCACACACACACACACATACGCATGCGCATATACCTGGACACATTCTTCCTCCTTAATGACATTTTTGCCCTTAATAAGTGGTGACCTCTGACGTGGGCCTTTTGACCCCAGCAGGTAGTGCCATCTCTGTGTGACCTGCGTCTGGAGCAGACCGAGCTGAACCGTGTGCTGAGGGCGGAGCAGCAACTGGATTCCAACCTGGTCCGAGCTGTGAAAGAGCAGGACCGGTGAGGATAACCCTCTCTCCCTCTATCTGTCTGTCTGTGTGTGTGTGTGTGTGTTAGTGGCACTACAGGCACTACAGTTGGAGTTGGCACACTGGAACACCTCCGTCTAGGCCAGACTGGGCCAGATCCAGAGCAGAGGAGGAGTGGGGCAGGCCAACAATTCAGGTACGCCCATACACAACCTGCAACCTCCATACACAACCTCCGACACCCATACACAACCTGCAACCTCCATACACAACCTCCGACACAACCTCCGACATCCATACAGAACCTGCGACACCCATCCACCACCTGCGACACCCATCCACCACCTGCGACACCCATCCACCACCTGCGACACCCATCCACCACCTGCGACACCCATCCACCACCTGCGACACCCATCCACCACCTGCGACACCCATCCACCACCTGCGACACCCATCCACCACCTGCGACACCATCCACCACCTGCGACACCCATCCACCACCTGCGACACCCATCCACCACCTGCGACACCCATCCACCACCTGCGACACCCATCCACCACCTGCGACACCCATCCACCACCTGCGACACCCATCCACCACCTGCGACACCCATCCACCACCTGCGACACCCATCCACCACCTGCGACACCCATACACCACCTGCGACACCCATACACCACCTGCGACATAACCTCCAACACCCATACACAACCTAACCCTAACCTGCAACCTCCATACACAACCAGCAACCTCCATACACAACCACCAACACAACCTCCGACACCAACACAACCTCCGACACCAACACAACCTCCGACACCAACACAACCTCCGACACCAACACAACCTCCGACATCCATACACAACACCACCTGCAACATCGATACGCCACCTGCAACATCGATACGCCACCTGCAACATCGATACGCCACCTGCAACATCGATACGCCACCTCCGACATCGATACGCCACCTCCGACACCCATACGCCACCTCCGACACCCATACGCCACCTCCGACACCCATACGCCACCTCCGACATCCATACACAACCTGCAACCTCCGACACCCAAACACAACCTCCGACACCCATACACAACCTCCGACACAACCTCCGACACCCATACACCACCTGCGACACCCATACACCACCTCCGACACAACCTCCAACACCGACACAACCTCCAACACCAACACAACCTCCAACACCAACACAACCTCCAACACCAACACAACCTCCAACACCAACACAACCTCCAACACCAACACAACCTCCGACATCCATACACAACCTAACCCTAACCTGCAACCTCCATACACAACCTGCAACCTCCATACACAACCTGCAACCTCCATACACAACCTGCAACCTCCATACACAACCTCCATACACAACCTCCAACACCAACACAACCTCCAACACCAACACAACCTCCGACATCCATACACAACACCACCTGCAACATCGATACACCACCTCCGACATCGATACACCACCTCCGACATCGATACACCACCTCCGACACCCATACACAACCTCCGACACTACCTCCGACATCCATACACAACCTGCAACTTCCGACACCCATACACAACCTCCGACATCCATACACAACCTGCAACATCCGACACCCATACACCACCTGCGACACCCATACACCACCTGCGACACCCATACACCACCTGCGACACCCATACACCACCTGCGACACCCATACACCGCCTGCGACACCCATACACCGCCTGCGACACCCATACACCACCTCCAACACAACCTCCAACACCCATACACAACCTAACCCTAACCTGCAACCTCCATACACAACCTGCAACCTCCATACACAACCACCAACACAACCTCCAACACCAACACAACCTCCATACACAACCTCCAACACCAACACAACCTCCGACATCCATACACAACACCACCTGCAACATCGATACACCACCTGCAACATCGATACACCACCTGCAACATCGATACACCACCTGCAACATCGATACACCACCTGCAACATCGATACACCACCTGCAACATCGATACACCACCTGCAACATCGATACACCACCTCCGACACCCATACACAACCTCCGACACAACCTCCGACACCCATACACAACCTCCGACACCCATACACAACCTCCGACACCCATACACAACCTCCGACACCCATACACAACCTCCGACACCCATACACAACCTCCAACACCAACACAACCTCCGACATCCATACACAACACCACCTGCAACATCGATACACCACCTGCAACATCGATACACCACCTGCAACATCGATACACCACCTGCAACATCGATACACCACCTCCGACACCCATACACAACCTCCGACACAACCTCCGACACCCATACACAACCTCCGACACCCATACACAACCTCCGACACCCATACACAACCTCCGACACCCATACACAACCTCCGACACCCATACACAACCACACCCATACACAACCTCCGACACCCATACACAACCTCCGACACCCATACACAACCTCCGACACCCATACACAACCTCCGACACCCATACACAACCTCCGACACCCATACACAACCTCCGACACCCATGCGACACCCATGCGACACCCATGCGACACCTATGCGACACCCATGCGACACCCATGCGACACCCATGCGACACCCATGCGACACCCATACACCACCTGCGACACCCATACACCACCTGCGACACCCATACACCACCTGCAACACAACCTCTGACATCCATACACAACACCACCTGCAACACCAACACAACATCGATACACCACCTGCAACATCGATACACCACCTGCAACATCGATACACCACCTGCAACACCCGTACACAACCTCCGACACCCGTACACAACCTCCGACACCCATACACAACCTCCGTCACAACCTCCGACACCCATACACAACCAGCAACCTCCATACACAACCTCCGACACCCATACACAACCTCCGACACAACCTCCGACACCCATACACAACCTGCAACTTCCGACACCCATAGACAACCTCCGACACCCATAGACACCCATACGCAACCTCCGACACCCATACGCAACCTCCGACACCCATACGCAACCTCCGACACCCATACACAACCTCCGACACCCATACACAACCTCCGACACCCATACACAACCTGCAACTTCCGACACCCATACACAACCTCCGACACCCATACACATCCTCCAACACAACCTCCGACACCCATACACAACCTCCGACACCCATACACAACCTGCAACTTCCGACACCCATACACAACCTCAGACACCCATACACATCCTCCAACACAACCTCAGACACCCATACACATCCTCCAACACAACCTCAGACACCCATACACATCCTCCAACACAACCTCAGACACCCATACACATCCTCCAACACAACCTCCGACACCCATACACAACCTCCGACACCCATACACAACCTCCGACACCCATACACAACCTCCGACACCCATACACAACCTCCGACACCCATACGCAACCTCCGACACCCATACGCAACCTCAGACACCCATACGCAACCTCAGACACCCATACGCAACCTCAGACACCCATACGCAACCTCAGACACCCACACGCAACCTCAGACACCCACACGCAACCTCAGACACCCACACGCAACCTCAGACACCCACACGCAACCTCAGACACCCACACGCAACCTCAGACACCCACACGCAACCTCAGACACCCACACGCAACCTCAGACACCCACACGCAACCTCAGACACCCACACGCAACCTCCGACACCCACACGCAACCTCCGACACCCACACGCAACCTCCGACACCCACACGCAACCTGCAACCTCCACCCATACACAACCTCCGACACCCATACACAACCTCCGACACCCATACACAACCTCCGTCACAACCTCCGACACCCATACACAACCTCCGACACCCATACACAACCTTCGACACAACCTCCGACACCCATACACAACCTCCGTCACAACCTCCGACACCCATACACAACCTGCAACCTCCATACACAACCTCCGACACCCATACACAACCTCCAACACAACCTCCGACACCCATACACAACCTGCAACCTCCGACACCCACACACAACCTGCAACCTCCGACACCCACACACAACCTGCAACCTCCGACACCCACACGCAACCTCCGACACCCACACGCAACCTCCGACACCCACACGCAACCTCCGACACCCACACGCAACCTCCGACACCCACACGCAACCTCCGACACCCACACGCAACCTCCGACACCCACACGCAACCTCCGACACCCACACGCAACCTGCAACCTCCACACACAACCTCCAACACCCATACACAACCTGCAACTTCCGACACCCATAGACAACCTCCGACACCCATAGACACCCATACGCAACCTCCGACACCCATAGACACCCATACGCAACCTCCGACACCCATACGCAACCTCCGACACCCATACGCAACCTCCGACACCCATACGCAACCTCCGACACCCATACGCAACCTCCGACACCCATACGCAACCTCCGACACCCATACGCAACCTCCGACACCCATACGCAACCTCCGACACCCATACGCAACCTCCGACACCCATACGCAACCTCCGACACCCATACGCAACCTCCGACACCACCTCCGACACCCATACGCAACCTCCGACACCCATACACAACCTCCGACACCCATACACAACCTCCGACACCCATACACAACCTGCAACCTCCATACACAACCTCCGACACCCATACACAACCTCCGACACAACCTCCGACACCCATACACAACCTCCGACACAACCTCCGACACCCATACACAACCTCCGACACAACCTCCGACACCCATACACCACCTCCGACACCCATACACAACCTCCGACACCACCTCCGACACCCATACACAACCTCCGACACCACCTCCGACACCCATACACAACCTCCGACACCACCTCCGACACCCATACACAACCTCCGACACCCATACACAACCTGCAACCTCCATACACAACCTCCGACACCCATACACAACCTCCGACACAACCTCCGACACCCATACACAACCTGCAACTTCCGACACCCATACGCAACCTCCGACACCCATACGCAACCTCCGACACCCATACGCAACCTCCGACACCCATACGCAACCTCCGACACCCATACGCAACCTCCGACACCCAGACGCAACCTCCGACACCCAGACGCAACCTCCGACACCCAGACGCAACCTCCGACACCCAGACGCAACCTCCGACACCCAGACGCAACCTCCGACACCACCTCCGACACCCATACACAACCTCCGACACCCATACACAACCTCCGACACCACCTCCGACACCCATACACAACCTCCGACACCACCTCCGACACCCATACACAACCTCCGACACCACCTCCGACACAACCTCCGACACCCATACACAACCTCCGACACAACCTCCGACACCCATACACAACCTCCGACACAACCTCCGACACCCATACACAACCTCCGACACCCATACACAACCTGCAACTTCCGACACCCATACACAACCTCCGACACCCATACACATCCTCCAACACAACCTCCGACACCCATACACAACCTCCGACACCCATACACAACCTCCGACACCCATACACAACCTCCGACACCCATACACAACCTCCGACACAACCTCCGACACCCATACACAACCTCCGACACCCATACACAACCTCCGACACCCATACACCACCTCCGACACCCACACACAACCTGCAACCTCCGACACCCACACACAACCTGCAACCTCCGACACCCACACACAACCTCCGACACCCACACACAACCTCCGACACCCACACACAACCTGCAACCTCCACACACAACCTCCAAACACAACCTCCAACACCAAAACAACCTCCATACCAGGGTACCCGTGGGTCCTTAAAAAGTCTTAAAATGTCTTAAATTTAGTTTTACATATTCAAGGTCTAAAAATGTCTTTAAATGTCTGGAATTTTAGGAGGGGAGGCATTAAAAAGTGTGTTGCTCTGTTTTATTTTACCAATGTATATCCCACAGATCATTTCCGCAACGGCCGTATACTCCGCCTAATGGCAGTAGTACGTTACCTAACAGGTGGAAACAGCAGACAATGCTTTAGCTGCCAGCACGCTGCTTTTCTTATTTGAGGGCTGCGGCGGGAACAACAATATAAGGCTCCGATGCAGACATGGGTAAATGTCCATTCAGTGAAGTGGCTGGAGGATGAAAACATATTGTGGCTAGCTGAAACCTTCCAGTGATTCGTATGAGGCGCGATGTGAACTTGCCGAAAAACATTTAAACTTGGTACAATGGGCTGTAAAGCGCTGGATTCTCATATGAAATCTGAAAAACACAAGCGATATGATAGCACTCGTAATAGTAATATGCATATCGAGTCATTCGCTGCTAACTGCAGTTTAACTGTCAAAAAAAGTGCCAAAAATGATTTGTCTACTGTGTAGTGCGACCAAACGTCTGTATTTCCCGGGACGTATTTCACGTCCTGTGAGGAAATGTCCTGATTTTTAAATTGGCTTCATTGGACCATTCAATTTAAATGTACAGGCACTAGGGCACTGCGCACGGTGCTGCATGTGCCGTAACCCCTCAAGCTTTGTTTATACACGACGCGTCGCGACCGTTGCGAGGTTTCGCGTGCCGACAATGACGTAATCGCGGTGGCTCCGCCCCTGCGCGAGGTCCCCGCGTGCTGTTGCTTCGCGAGGTTGTGCACCCCCCCCCCCGTCAACAATTTACACTCGCAACCCTGGTATTATTTTTTCTTGTGAGAGGTATTAAAAAGGTCTTAAAAGTCATTGAATTTGAGATTTAAAAATGTGCAGATACCCTGCTCCATACACAACCTCCAACACCAAAACAACCTCCATACACAAAATCCATCACCAACACAACCCTCCATACACAACCTCCAACACCAACACAACCTCCATACACAACCTCCAACACAACCTGCAACACCAACACAACCTCCATACACAACCTCCGACACCAACACAACCTCCGACACCAACACAACCTCCGACACCAACACAACCTCTGACATCCATACACAACACCACCTGCAACATCGATACGCCACCTGCAACATCGATACGCCACCTCCGACATCGATACGCCACCTCCGACACCCATACGCCACCTCCGACACCCATACGCCACCTCCGACACCCATACGCCACCTCCGACACCCATACGCCACCTCCGACACTACCTCCGACATCCATACACAACCTGCAACCTCCGACACCCATACACAACCTCCGACACCCATACACACCCTCCGACACCCATACACAACCTCCGACACCCATACACAACCTCCGACACCCATACACAACCTCCGACACAACCTCCGACACCCATACACCACCTGCGACACCCATACACCACCTCCGACACAACCTCCAACACCAACACAACCTCCAACACCAACACAACCTCCAACACCAACACAACCTCCAACACCAACACAACCTCCGACATCCATACACAACCTAACCCTAACCTGCAACCTCCATACACAACCTGCAACCTCCATACACAACCTGCAACCTCCATACACAACCTCCATACACAACCTCCAACACCAACACAACCTCCAACACCAACACAACCTCCGACATCCATACACAACACCACCTGCAACATCGATACACCACCTCCGACATCGATACACCACCTCCGACACCCATACACAACCTCCGACACTACCTCCGACATCCATACACAACCTGCAACTTCCGACACCCATACACAACCTCTGACATCCATACACAACCTGCAACTTCCGACACCCATACACAACCTCCGACATCCATACACAACCTGCAACATCCGACACCCATACACAACCTCCGACACCCATACACCACCTGCGACACCCATACACCACCTGCGACACCCATACACCACCTGCGACACCCATACACCGCCTGCGACACCCATACACCACCTCCAACACAACCTCCAACACCCATACACAACCTAACCCTAACCTGCAACCTCCATACACAACCTGCAACCTCCATACACAACCACCAACACAACCTCCAACACCAACACAACCTCCATACACAACCTCCAACACCAACACAACCTCCGACATCCATACACAACACCACCTGCAACATCGATACACCACCTGCAACATCGATACTACACCTGCAACATCGATACACCACCTGCAACATCGATACACCACCTCCGACACCCATACACAACCTCCGACACCCATACACAACCTCCGACACTACCTCCGACATCCATACACAACCTGCAACTTCCGACACCCATACACAACCTCCGACACCCATACACAACCTCCAACACAACCTCCGACACCCATACACAACCTCCGACACCCATACACAACCTCCGACACCCATACACAACCTCCGACACCCATACACAACCTCCGACACCCATACACAACCTCCGACACCCATACACAACCTCCGACACAACCTCCGACACCCATACACAACCTCCGACACAACCTCCGACACCCATACACAACCTCCGACACAACCTCCGACACCCATACACAACCTCCGACACAACCTCCGACACCCATACACAACCTCCGACACCCATGCGACACCTATGCGACACCCATCCGACACCCATGCGACACCCATCCGACACCCATGCGACACCCATACACCACCTGCGACACCCATACACCACCTGCAACACAACCTCTGACATCCATACACAACACCACCTGCAACACCAACACAACATCGATACACCACCTGCAACATCGATACACCACCTGCAACATCGATACACCACCTGCAACACCCGTACACAACCTCCGACACCCGTACACAACCTCCGACACCCGTACACAACCTCCGACACCCATACACAACCTCCGTCACAACCTCCGACACCCATACACAACCAGCAACCTCCATACACAACCTCCGACACCCATACACAACCTCCGACACAACCTCCGACACCCATACACAACCTCCGACACCCATACGCAACCTCCGACACAACCTCCGACACCCATACACAACCTGCAACTTCCGACACCCATAGACAACCTCCGACACCCATAGACACCCATACGCAACCTCCGACACCCATACGCAACCTCCGACACCCATACACAACCTCCGACACCCATACACAACCTGCAACTTCCGACACCCATACACAACCTCCGACACCCATACACATCCTCCAACACAACCTCCGACACCCATACACAACCTCCGACACCCATACGCAACCTGCAACTTCCGACACCCATACACAACCTCAGACACCCATACACATCCTCCAACACAACCTCAGACACCCATACACATCCTCCAACACAACCTCAGACACCCATACACATCCTCCAACACAACCTCCGACACCCATACACAACCTCCGACACCCATACACAACCTCCGACACCCATACACAACCTCCGACACCCATACACAACCTCCGACACCCATACACAACCTCCGACACCCATACACAACCTCCGACACCCATACGCAACCTCCGACACCCATACGCAACCTCCGACACCCATACGCAACCTCCGACACCCATACACAACCTCCAACACAACCTCAGACACCCATACACATCCTCCAACACAACCTCCGACACCCATACACAACCTCCGACACCCATACACAACCTCCGACACCCATACACAACCTGCAACTTCCGACACCCATACACAACCTCAGACACCCATACACATCCTCCAACACAACCTCAGACACCCATACACATCCTCCAACACAACCTCAGACACCCATACACATCCTCCAACACAACCTCCGACACCCATACACAACCTCCGACACCCATACACAACCTCCGACACCCATACACAACCTCCGACACCCATACACAACCTCCGACACCCATACACAACCTCCGACACCCATACGCAACCTCCGACACCCATACGCAACCTCCGACACCCATACGCAACCTCCGACACCCATACACAACCTCCGACACCCATACACAACCTCCAACACAACCTCAGACACCCATACACATCCTCCAACACAACCTCAGACACCCATACACAACCTCCGACACCCATACACAACCTCCGACACCCATACACAACCTCCGACACCCATACACAACCTCCGACACCCATACACAACCTCCGACACCCATACACAACCTCCGACACCCATACGCAACCTCCGACACCCATACGCAACCTCCGACACCCATACGCAACCTCCAACACAACCTCAGACACCCATACACATCCTCCAACACAACCTCAGACACCCATACACAACCTCCGACACCCATACGCAACCTCCGACACCCATACGCAACCTCCGACACCCATACGCAACCTCCGACACCCATACGCAACCTCCGACACCCACACGCAACCTCCGACACCCACACGCAACCTCCGACACCCACACGCAACCTCCGACACCCACACGCAACCTCCGACACCCACACGCAACCTCCGACACCCACACGCAACCTCCGACACCCACACGCAACCTCCGACACCCACACGCAACCTCCGACACCCACACGCAACCTCCGACACCCACACGCAACCTCCGACACCCACACGCAACCTCCGACACCCACACGCAACCTCCGACACCCACACGCAACCTCCGACACCCACACGCAACCTCCGACACCCACACGCAACCTCCGACACCCACACGCAACCTCCGACACCCACACGCAACCTCCGACACCCACACGCAACCTCCGACACCCACACGCAACCTCCGACACCCACACGCAACCTCCGACACCCACACGCAACCTCCGACACCCACACGCAACCTCCGACACCCACACGCAACCTCCGACACCCACACGCAACCTCCGACACCCACACGCAACCTCCGACACCCACACGCAACCTCCGACACCCACACGCAACCTCCGACACCCACACGCAACCTCCGACACCCACACGCAACCTCCGACACCCACACGCAACCTCCGACACCCACACGCAACCTCCGACACCCACACGCAACCTCCGACACCCACACGCAACCTCCGACACCCACACGCAACCTCCGACACCCACACGCAACCTCCGACACCCACACGCAACCTCCGACACCCACACGCAACCTCCGACACCCACACGCAACCTCCGACACCCACACGCAACCTCCGACACCCACACGCAACCTCCGACACCCACACGCAACCTCCGACACCCACACGCAACCTCCGACACCCACACGCAACCTCCGACACCCACACGCAACCTCCGACACCCACACGCAACCTCCGACACCCACACGCAACCTCCGTCACAACCTCCGACACCCATAGGCAACCTCCGACACCCATAGGCAACCTCCGACACCCATAGGCAACCTCCGACACCCATACGCAACCTCCGACACCCATACGCAACCTCCGACACCCATAGGCAACCTCCGACACCCATACGCAACCTCCGACACCCATACGCAACCTCCGACACCCATACGCAACCTCCGACACCCATACGCAACCTCCGACACCCATACGCAACCTCCGACACCCATACGCAACCTCCGACACCCATACGCAACCTCCGACACCCATACGCAACCTCCGACACCCATACGCAACCTCCGACACCCATACGCAACCTCCGAAACCACCTACGACACCCATACGCAACCTCCGACACCCATACGCAACCTCCGACACCCATACGCAACCTCCGACACCCATACGCAACCTCCGACACCACCTCCGACACCCATACGCAACCTCCGACACCCATACACAACCTGCAACCTCCATACGCAACCTCCGACACCCATACACAACCTCCGACACCCATACACAACCTGCAACCTCCATACACAACCTCCGACACAACCTCCGACACCCATACACAACCTCCGACACAACCTCCGACACCCATACACCACCTCCGACACCCATACACAACCTCCGACACCACCTCCGACACCCATACACAACCTCCGACACCACCTCCGACACCCATACACAACCTCCGACACCACCTCCGACACCCATACACAACCTCCGACACCACCTCCGACACCCATACACAACCTGCAACCTCCATACACAACCTCCGACACCCATACACAACCTCCGACACAACCTCCGACACCCATACACAACCTGCAACTTCCGACACCCATACGCAACCTCCGACACCCATACGCAACCTCCGACACCCATACGCAACCTCCGACACCCATACGCAACCTCCGACACCCATACGCAACCTCCGACACCCATACGCAACCTCCGACACCCATACGCAACCTCCGACACCACCTCCGACACCACCTCCGACACCCATACACAACCTCCGACACCCATACACAACCTCCGACACCCATACACAACCTCCGACACCCATACACAACCTGCAACCTCCATACACAACCTCCGACACCCATACACAACCTCCGACACCACCTCCGACACCCATACACAACCTCCGACACCACCTCCGACACCCATACACAACCTCCGACACCACCTCCGACACCCATACACAACCTCCGACACCACCTCCGACACCCATACACAACCTCCGACACCACCTCCGACACCCATACACAACCTCCGACACCACCTCCGACACCCATACACAACCTCCGACACCACCTCCGACACCCATACACAACCTCCGACACCACCTCCGACACCCATACACAACCTCCGACACCACCTCCGACACCCATACACAACCTCCGACACCACCTCCGACACAACCTCCGACACCCATACACAACCTCCGACACAACCTCCGACACCCATACACAACCTCCGACACAACCTCCGACACCCATACACAACCTCCGACACCCATACACAACCTGCAACTTCCGACACCCATACACAACCTCCGACACCCATACACAACCTCCGACACCCATACACAACCTCCGACACAACCTCCGACACCCATACACAACCTCCGACACAACCTCCGACACCCATACACAACCCCGACACCCATACACAACCTCCGACACCCATACACAACCTCCGACACCCATACACAACCTCCGACACCCATACACAACCTCCGACACCCATACACCACCTCCGACACCCACACACAACCTGCAACCTCCGACACCCACACACAACCTGCAACCTCCGACACCCACACACAACCTGCAACCTCCGACACCCACACACAACCTCCGACACCCACACACAACCTCCGACACCCAGACACAACCTCCGACACCCACACACAACCTCCGACACCCACACACAACCTCCAAACACAACCTCCAACACCAAAACAACCTCCATACCAGGGTACCCGTGGGTCCTTAAAAAGTCTTAAAATGTCTTAAATTTAGTTTTACATATTCAAGGTCTAAAAATGTCTTTAAATGTCTGGAATTTTAGGAGGGGAGGCATTAAAAAGTGTGTTGCTCTGTTTTATTTTACCAATGTATATCCCACAGATCATTTCCGCAACGGCCGTATACTCCGCCTAATGGCAGTAGTACGTTACCTAACAGGTGGAAACAGCAGACAATGCTTTAGCTGCCAGCACGCTGCTTTTCTTATTTGAGGGCTGCGGCGGGAACAACAATATAAGGCTCCGATGCAGACATGGGTAAATGTCCATTCAGTGAAGTGGCTGGAGGATGAAAACATATTGTGGCTAGCTGAAACCTTCCAGTGATTCGTATGAGGCGCGATGTGAACTTGCCGAAAAACATTTAAACCTGGTACAATGGGCTGTAAAGCGCTGGATTCTCATATGAAATCTGAAAAACACAAGCGATATGATAGCACTCGTAATAGTAATATGCATATCGAGTCATTCGCTGCTAACTGCAGTTTAACTGTCAAAAAAAGTGCCAAAAATGATTTGTCTACTGTGTAGTGCGACCAAACGTCTGTATTTCCCGGGACGTATTTCACGTCCTGTGAGGAAATGTCCTGATTTTTAAATTAGCTTCATTGGACCATTCAATTTAAATGTACAGGCACTAGGGCACTGCGCACGGCGCTGCATGTGCCGTAACCCCTCAAGCTTTGTTTATACACGACGCGTCGCGACTGTTGCGAGGTTTCGCGTGCCGACAATGACGTAATCGCGGTGGCTCCGCCCCTGCGCGAGGTCCCCGCGTGCTGTTGCTTCGCGAGGTTGTGCACCCCCCCCCCCGTCAACAATTTACACTCGCAACCCTGGTATTATTTTTTCTTGTGAGAGGTATTAAAAAGGTCTTAAAAGTCATTGAATTTGAGATTTAAAAATGTGCAGATACCCTGCTCCATACACAACCTCCAACACCAAAACAACCTCCATACACAAAATCCATCACCAACACAACCCTCCATACACAACCTCCAACACCTACACAACCTCCAACACAACCTGCAACACCAACACAACCTCCATACACAACCTCCAACACCTACACAACCTCCGACATCCATACACTACACCACCTGCAACACCAACACTACACCACCTGCAACACCAACACTACACCACCTGCAACATCCATACACCACCTGCAACATCCATACACCACCTGCAACATCCATACACCACCTGTAACATCCATACACAACACAACCTGCAACACCCACCCATACACCACCTGTAACATCCATACACAACACAACCTGCAACACCCACCCACTCACAACCTGCAACACCCACCCACACACAACCTGCAACCTCCATACACAACCTCCATACACAGCCTGCAACACCCACACACAGCCTGCAACTTAAGGATGCTTGTGGAGACGGATCATTGCTGATTCGTTTTGGTCATGCCGGTACGACTTCAGCCCTTCTCTGCTTTCTCTACCGTTGTGCTGTGTTGTAAGGTGTCTCACCACCTATCTCTCTCTTTACATTTCTCTTGCAAATCCCTTATTCGAGTTACTATCTCCTGCGCCGCTACCTGGCCTATCTCAAGTTTTCCTCCATCTGTTTCTCTTCCTATCTGTTATTCATTTATTTTGGGAAGGTTTTGTTTTGTTGCGGCATTTTTGCCTGTAGCGACGAGTTTTTTCCGTGTCTTTGGAGTTGCCTTTGTTATTTTTATCCCCTCTCGCTACGGGTGAGTTTTGCTTTTTATGCGTTGATTTTTCCGCATTTTGTGTTCTATTTTCTCCCGAGTGTCTACGGTTGAGTTTCAGTTTACAGTTGGTGTTGCAACACCAACACAACCGGTAACACCAATACAACCGGCAACCTCCATACACAACCTGCAACTGCAACATCTGGTGGTTGTGTTTTTTATTTATTTATTTATTTTTTCCCCTGCCCTTGTCTTTTCCCTTTTTATTCTTTCTCTTCTCTTTTCTTGGTCCACCTAACCCAATAATTATCAATTTGCATATTGTTATCACTATATTATAGATAATTGTTATAATTGTCATTTGAACTTTACATAAAAACAAAGTTGTCCTCCAAAGATGGGGGGGGGGGGGGGGGTGGAGGTGGGCCATTAAAAGAAAATAATAAATAACCTGCAACATCCAAACACAACCTGCAACATCTGGTGGTTGTGTTTTATATTTATTTATTTATTTTATTTTTTCCCTGCCCTTGTATTTTCCCTTTTTATTCTTTCTCTCCCCCTCTTTTCTTGGTCCACCTAACCCCAATAATGATCACTTTGCATATTGTTATCACTATATTATACATAATTGTTATAATTGTCATTTGAACTGTACATAAAAACAAAGTTGTCCTCCAAAGATGGTGGGGGTGTGGAGGTGGGCCATTTAAAAAAAAAAAAAAAAAAAAAAAAAACCTGCAACATTCATACACAACCTGCAACATCCAAACACAACCTGCAACATCTGGTGGTTGTGTTTTATATTTATTCATTTATTTTATTTTTTTCCCTGCCCTTGTATTTTCCCTTTTTATTCTTTCTCTCCCCCTCTTTTCTTGGTCCACCTAACCCCAATAATTATCACTTTGCATATTATCACTATATTATACATAATTGTTATAATTGTCATTTGAACTTTACATAAAAAGAGGTGGGGCATAAAAAAAAAAAAAAAACATCCAAACACACTCTGCAACATCCAAACACAACCTGCAACATCTGGTGGTTGTGTTTTTTATTTATTTATTTATTTATTTATTTTCCCCCTGCCCTTGTCTTTTCCCTTTTTATTCTTTCTTTTCTCCTCTTTTCTTGGTCCACCTAACCCCAATAATTATCATTTTGCATATTATCACTATATTATACATAATTGTTATAATTGTCATTTGAAATTTACATAAAAACAAAGTTGTCCTCCAAAGATTGGGGGGGGGGGGGGGTGGAGGTGGGCCATTAAAAAAAAAAAAAAAAAAAAAAAAAAAAAACAAACCTGCAACATCCAAACACAACCTGCAACATCTATACACAACCTGCAACATCTGGTGGTTGTGTTTTATATTTATTTATTTTCCCCCTGCCCTTGTCTTTTCCCTTTTTATTCTTTCTCTCCCCCTCTTTTCTTGGTCCACCTAACCCCAATAATTATCACTTTGCATATTATCACTATATTATACATAATTGTTATAATTGTCATTTGAACATCCATACTCATCCATGCAACATCCATACTCATCCATGCAACATCCATACTCATCCATGCAACATCCATGCAACATCCATACACAACCTCCAACACAACCTGCAACCTCCATACACAACATCCATACACAGCCTGCAACACCCACACACAGCCTGCAACTTAAGGAAGCTTGTGGAGACGGATCATTGCTGATTCATTTTGGTCATGCCGGTACGACTTTAGCCCTTCTCTGCTTTCTCTACCGTTGTGCTGTGTTGTAAGGTGTCTCACCACCTATCTCTCTCTTTACATTTCTCTTGCAAATCCTATCACTTATTCGAGTTACTATCTCCTGCGCCGCTACCTGGCCTATCTCAAGTTTTCCTCCATCTGTTTCTCTTCCTATCTGTTATTCATTTATTTTGGGAAGGTTTTGTTTTGTTGCGGCATTTTTGCCTGTAGCGACGAGTTTTTTCCGTGTTTTTTGAGTTGCCTTTGTTATTTTTATCCCCTCTCACTACGGGTGAGTTTTGCTTTTTATGCGTTGATTTTTCCGCATTTTGTGTTCTATTTTCTCCCAAGTGTCTACGGTTGAGTTTCAGTTTACAGTTGGTTTTGCAACACCAACACAACCGGCAACCTCCATACACAACCTGCAACATCCATACACAACCTGCAACATCTGGTGGTTGTGTTTTTTATTTATTTATTTATTTATTTTTCCCCTGCCCTTGTCTTTTCCCTTTTTATTCTTTCTCTTCTACTCTTTTCTTGGTCCACCTAAACCCAATAATTATCACTTTGCATATTGTTATCACTATATTATACATAATTGTTATAATTGTCATTTGAACTTTGGAGGACAACTTTGTTTTTATGTAAAGATAGGGGGGGGGGGGGGGTGGAGGTGGGCCATTATTTATGGCCCACCTCCATATGGGCCATATGGGCCATACACAACCTGCAACAACCTAACCCCAATAATTATCACTTTGCATATTGTTATCACTATATTATACATAATTGTTATAATTGTCATTTGAACTTTACAAAAAAACAAAGTTGTCCTCCAAAGATGGGGGGGGGGGTATTAAAAAAAAAAACCTGCAACATCCAAACACAACCTGCAACATCTGGTGGTTGTGTTTTATATTTATTCATTTATTTTATTTTTTTCCCTGCCCTTGTATTTTCCCTTTTTATTCTTTCTCTCCCCCTCTTTTCTTGGTCCACCTAACCCCAATAATTATCACTTTGCATATTATCACTATATTATACATAATTGTTATAATTGTCATTTGAACTTTACATAAAAAGAGGTGGGGCATAAAAAAAAAAAAAAAACATCCAAACACACTCTGCAACATCCAAACACAACCTGCAACATCTGGTGGTTGTGTTTTTTATTTATTTATTTATTTATTTATTTTCCCCCTGCCCTTGTCTTTTCCCTTTTTATTCTTTCTTTTCTCCTCTTTTCTTGGTCCACCTAACCCCAATAATTATCACTTTGCATATTATCACTATATTATACATAATTGTTATAATTGTCATTTGAAATTTACATAAAAACAAAGTTGTCCTCCAAAGATTGGGGGGGGGGGTGGAGGTGGGCCATTAAAAAAAAAAAAAAAAAAAAAAAAAAAAAACAAACCTGCAACATCCAAACACAACCTGCAACATCTATACACAACCTGCAACATCTGGTGGTTGTGTTTTATATTTATTTATTTTCCCCCTGCCCTTGTCTTTTCCCTTTTTATTCTTTCTCTCCCCCTCTTTTCTTGGTCCACCTAACCCCAATAATTATCACTTTGCATATTATCACTATATTATACATAATTGTTATAATTGTCATTTGAACATCCATACTCATCCATGCAACATCCATACTCATCCATGCAACATCCATACTCATCCATGCAACATCCATGCAACATCCATACACAACCTCCAACACAACCTGCAACCTCCATACACAACATCCATACACAGCCTGCAACACCCACACACAGCCTGCAACTTAAGGAAGCTTGTGGAGACGGATCATTGCTGATTCATTTTGGTCATGCCGGTACGACTTTAGCCCTTCTCTGCTTTCTCTACCGTTGTGCTGTGTTGTAAGGTGTCTCACCACCTATCTCTCTCTTTACATTTCTCTTGCAAATCCTATCACTTATTCGAGTTACTATCTCCTGCGCCGCTACCTGGCCTATCTCAAGTTTTCCTCCATCTGTTTCTCTTCCTATCTGTTATTCATTTATTTTGGGAAGGTTTTGTTTTGTTGCGGCATTTTTGCCTGTAGCGACGAGTTTTTTCCGTGTTTTTTGAGTTGCCTTTGTTATTTTTATCCCCTCTCACTACGGGTGAGTTTTGCTTTTTATGCGTTGATTTTTCCGCATTTTGTGTTCTATTTTCTCCCAAGTGTCTACGGTTGAGTTTCAGTTTACAGTTGGTTTTGCAACACCAACACAACCGGCAACCTCCATACACAACCTGCAACATCCATACACAACCTGCAACATCTGGTGGTTGTGTTTTTTATTTATTTATTTATTTATTTTTCCCCTGCCCTTGTCTTTTCCCTTTTTATTCTTTCGTTTCTCCTCTTTTCTTGGTCCACCTAAACCCAATAATTATCACTTTGCATATTGTTATCACTATATTATACATAATTGTTATAATTGTCATTTGAACTTTGGAGGACAACTTTGTTTTTATGTAAAGATGGGGGGGGGGGGGGTGGAGGTGGGCCATTATTTATGGCCCACCTCCATATGGGCCATCCATACACAACCTGCAACAACCTAACCCCAATAATTATCACTTTGCATATTGTTATCACTATATTATACATAATTGTTATAATTGTCATTTGAACTTTACAAAAAAACAAAGTTGTCCTCCAAAGATGGGGGGGGGGGGGTATTAAAAAAAAAAACCTGCAACATCCAAACACAACCTGCAACATCTGGTGGTTGTGTTTTATATTTATTTATTTATTTATTTATTGTCCCCCCTGCCTTTGTCTTTTCCCTTTTTATTCTTTCTCTTCTCCTCTTTTCTTGGTCCACCTAACCCCAATAATTATCACTTTGCATATTGTTATCACTATATTATACATAATTGTTATAATTGTAATTTGAACTTTACATAAAAAGAGGTGGGCCATTAAAAAAAAAAAAAAAAAAAAAAAACCTGCAACATCCATACACAACCTGCAACATCTGGTGGTTGTGTTTTTTATTTATTTATTTTTTTCCCCCTGCCCTTGTCTTTTCCCTTTTTATTCTTTCTCTTCTCCTCTTTTCTTGGTCCACCTAACCCCAATAATTATCACTTTGCATATTGTTATCACTATATTATACATAATTGTTATAATTGTCATTTGAAATTTACATAAAAAGAGGTGGGGCATTAAAAAAAAAAAAAAACATCCAAACACACCCTGCAACATCCAAACACAACCTGCAACATCTGGTGGTTGTGTTTTATATTTATTTATTTATTTATTTTCCCCCTGCCCTTGTCTTTTCCCTTTTTATTCTTTCGTTTCTCCTCTTTTCTTGGTCCACCTAACCCCAATAATTATCACTTTGCATATTATCACTATATTATACATAATTGTTATAAATGTCATTTGAACTTTACATAAAAACAAAGTTGTCCTCCAAAGATGGTGGGGGTGTGGAGGTGGGCCATTAAAAAAAAAAAAAAAAAAAAAAAAAAAAAAAAAAAAAAAAAACCTGCAACATCCATACACATGCATGCAACATCCATACACAACCTGCAACATCCATACACAACCTGCAGCATCTGGTGGTTGTGTTTTTTATTTATTTATTTATTTATTGTCCCCCTGCCTTTGTCTTTTCCCTTTTTATTCTTTCTCTTCTCCTCTTTTCTTGGTCCACCTAACCCCAATAATTATCACTTTGCATATTGTTATCACTATATTATACATAATTGTTATAATTGTCATTTGAACTTTACATAAAAACAAAGTTGTCCTCCAAAGATGGGGGGGGGCATTAAAAAAAAAAAACAACCTGCAACATGCATGCAACATTCATACACATCCTGCAACATCAATACACAACCTGCAACATCTGGTGGTTGTGTTTTATATTTATTTATTTATTTTATTGTTTTCCCTGCCCTTGTATTTTCCCTTTTTATTCTTTCTCTCCCCCTCTTTTCTTGGTCCACCTAACCCCAATAATTATCAATTTGCATATTGTTATCACTATATTATACATAATTGTTAATGTAAATCATCAATAAATGATGACCTGTTCAATGTACAAACTTCTTGTGTGATTCTTGTACTCTTCTGTTAAGAAGTATAAAGACGAAGTCTGTGAAGAGCACTTAGTGATTCATAAGTGATTCATGTAAGGAGTGCTTATAAATGCTAATTAAATGTTAGGTGCACTTACAAAGTCATTTTTATTTTAAATATACTGATATGACATTATAGAGTATACCAGTGAGAATGGGATTATCACTGTGAATCTTTATAAAGAATTGTGAGAATAAACAGCTTTTGTTAAGCTTTATGATGCTGGTTTCACCAATATTCAAGAGAACAGGAACATACATATATTATAGGGGACTATAGCACTTAATAACTTAGTGCTATAAAGCCTTATAATATACTCTTCTAACATGTTATGTGTGTAGTTATGAACACTTATGTACAGTTACAAATGCTTGTCAAACATTATAAAGCCTTATGAATGCTTTATAGATGTTTATAAATGCCCATATAATGCATTATAGATACCAGATTCATAGAAAGTGTTACCTAATTTTCTTCTGAGAGCCGCGTCATTCCCTCGGTGAGCAATTTCACAGACTCTCTAAGGACCATGTTTTCTGCAGCGAGTGCTTCTACCTGCTGCTGGCTGAACTCCACTGACTCCTGCAAAGCCTGAAACTCTTGGTGGAGAATTTCCACTAGAGCCAGGCACGCGTCACACCTGGATAGTTTGTTGTTAATGGACTCCAAAATGTCCACCGTGCTGCCATGCTCCCGGGGAAGCTTTGGGGCGGCTCCTCTTGGTGGATGGCAACTTACCTGGTTTGCTCATGATAACTGTCAAAGCAATCTTCTATATAAGTGAATATAATGTCCAGATTCTATACGCGGTGCTCCAAAGTGGTTGAGTTTGTTGAGATTTATTAGATTACAAAAAAAAAACACCTTAGAAATGATTATTTATTTTTAGGTTGTCTAAAACTAAGCTAGCGGGATATAAAGAAATTTGCTGATAAGTTTGTTAGCAGTGGCCTGCCGCCTTTCAAAAGCTCCACCTTGTACCTTCTACTGGTTTGCAGTCTGCCATCTAGTCAGTCATTTTTCCAGCTGATTGAACTTAAGTACAGACTAAAATGCGTGAAAAGATTCGAAATGTATCGAAACTACGTGACGTAACGAACCCTGTTTTTGGAACAGTGGATGTATTGATGGCTTTTCCAGGAGCCTCATATTGCTTGAAGCATATAAAACAAACAATGATCCAAGTGTCATTGCTGGTTACTTTATGGACGCAGTGATCAAAACCGGGGGTTGTCCTGCAAGACTGAGATTAGATTTAGGTACAGAAAATGTTCATGTGGCCGAGATGCAAAGAGTTTTGCACTTTTCAGATGGTCAACCTGAAGCAGATAATGTAACATTTGGTCCAAGCACTGGACATAAGCTAATTGAAAGATGGTGGCTCGTCTTGCGTAGTGAATGTATCCAGTTTTGGATTGACCTTTTTGACAAACAGAGAGGATGGACATTTCTCAAACACCTTCTTGGACAAATCACTTATCCAGTTCTGTTTTCTTCCCACAGTCCAGGTGAGCTTGATTTAGTGACTAATATACATGCACACTATTTGTGTTTCATTTATACTTCACATATAAAGTTTTTATATATATATATATATATATATATATATATATATATATATATATATATATATATATATTGAAAGAATTAATTAATGACTAGATTATTTTTTACTTGATTGCTGGGGAGAGATAATGAGCGTGACTCAAATGCTGAGTAGAACGAGATTTATTCAGTGCAAGTCCAGAACCTTACTTGTTGTCACAGTTCAAGTCATAATCCAATACCAGAGAGTTATCCACCATTGAACAATAACCAGCACAAATATATTAGACATAATGTAAACTTTAGATGACTAGGTAGATAGCTTAGCTTCTTTCACTGAAGTTTTTTTTTAAATTGCTACTTGTTTGTACATACAGAACAGAACACTTGTATTTGTGGTCTTTGACATCTTTGATTTGTAAGTGATATATAAAAACAATTGATAATCAAACTTTGACGGCTTTCTTTAATTAATTCAAAACACAATACTTGTACTTTTTACTTTCAGTACTTGAGTAATACATTTTAGAATAAACTATTTGCAATACTTAAGTACAAAAAATGCTGAATGCTTCTGTACTTCTACTTAAGTAAAGTTTTTAAAGAACACTTCAACTTCTACTCAAGTCAATTTTTTGATAGAGTACTTGTACTTTTACTCAAGTATGGGTCTCTAATACTTTATACAACACTGGGTGTGGAGGGACAGGTGAGAAACTTCATTGCAGGGTTGCAACTACATACTTTCAGAGGTGTATGCAAACATACTATCGGCGCCCCCCGCACTCCACCCCCCACCAACTCTGCAAATAATTTTCTCAAGTGTTGGCAATTTTTCAAGATCGCTTGGAGTGAGATTTGAACCTCTAGTGCAGCGCCCCTATGCTTCGCATACGCTGCATAGCCCCTTTTTGCGCCACTGCTTCGTTGGTCATACCAACTGTAAGGAATCGTATGGAATTCAGGAAGGAAAGACCTACCTCATCATGGGCCAAAGTGTCCACCTACCAAGGGTTGGAGGAAGGTACTCGTACATAGGATTGTATATCTGGAACATTTTTGGGATTTGCTTTCAGTATGCACATATGATTGCAATTCTATATTCTGAAAAGTCTGTTAATTGACTTTATTGTGAACTTCATGTTAAGAGATGTTCATGAGAGATGTTGACCATATGTGTGTGGACCCTCACTTGCAGACCAAAAAGACTAATACATTTGTTTCATCATCACTTTGTGTATGTATTGAGGGTGTTCCATACCACTCCGTAGTGTTTCTGTCTAATATGGTGTACTATATTGCAGAGGTGGGACCAAGTCAGTGTTTTGCAAGTCTCAAGTAAGTCCAAGTCTTTATACCTCAAGTCCAGAGTCAAGTCTCAAGCAAAGACACTCAAGTCAAGTCAAGTCTCGAGTCAAGACAGGCAACAGTCAAGTCAAGTCCCAAGTCTGAAACTTGGAATTTCAAGTCCTTTCGAGTCTTTTTTTTTTTTTTTTACCAATGTTGCAGGTATATTTTAAATGTAAATAATAGACATGCGTTCTTTTTAAAATCTGTATTCTCCTCAAATCTTGATAAAAACATGTGCAACTGAAAACACGAAGTATAAAAAAAATTAAAATTACACCTCTTTATTGCACAGTTCAATTTGTTAAACTTAGCTGCAAAAATATTCATACTTTAAACTACAATTTTCCAGAAATAAATATTCTGTGAAAAAGTCATAAGTAGAACTCCATGTTCAAATAAAAAGTGCTGATATTTTCACAGTACAATACAAAGAACCATAACAGCATTTTCCCTCTCTTCTCTTATCTGGTTTCTTGGAGAACATGTGTGAGTGACACAAGACAAACAAATATAAGAACTGAACAATTAACAGGAATCTACAACTTTAGACATTTCAGTAAACTATTCTGCATTGCATTTGCTGGCCAAAAGTCTGTATGTCATTTGTGCACGATGAATGATGTCCCCATAGCTGAAAACTCGCTCCACTTTTGTCAATATATTTTTTTCTCAACGTAGATGTCTTCAAATGCACAATCCATGCTGAGATAGAACTGGATATTATGATGGTGACAGAGAGAGGCTCTCTTCCCCGAGTTCAGATACAGAACCCAGGGTTGCCAACTCTCACGCATTGAGCGTGAGACACACGCATTTGACTGTCTTCACACGCTCACACCACACATCCGATTTCTCACGCCAGAAACTAATCTAGTTTATTTACCTCTGATCCACATCTATGATTCAATGAGTTACTAGTTCGCTCTGGCACCAACCACTGGCGATCGATCGATCGCGATATAATACTTAATTTGTGTCAATTTTACACCCCGCCCGGTAAAAATTTACGTTCGCCAACCCCCCATTTGATTGGTTGTGCTGCAGCTCATGCACACACACACGTACAGAGTGTGGAAAAGCAGAGGACCGGTCTGCGTCAGAAGGACGGAAATGAAATTAATGGGGCGCACTTTATAAATATTAATATGCGCTTTAAAACTTAGATTTGGGGTAAAAAAAAATCAAGTCTTTGCAAGTAAACAGGTTCAAGTCCAATTCAAGTCCCAAGTTATTGGTGTAAAAGTCCAAGTCAAGTCTAAGTCTCTGAATATTTTTTCAAGTCAAGTCAAAAGTCTTAATATTAATGACTCAAGTCTGACTCGAGTCCAAGTCATGTGACTCGAGTCCCCACCTCTGCTATATTGTATAAATATAGTGCGCGTGTGTCTATGTTGTACAATATTCTCATCTGGTAGTCATGAACACTGAGTAAAAGTGACACAATTAAGACCTACAGACCAAGGTGACAGGACAAAATTATCTTAAATGAATGGCAGGTACCTCATCTTGTGAGGTCAGTCTAAGGTCAGTCTAAACAATCCTGTTGGTAAAACTAATAAAGACAGTCTCACTAATAACCTGAAGGTGATAAGATATCATTTTGTAAAAGAATAAAAAAAGTAATTCCAGTAAATCCAAATGTGCATGGTCAAGCACCCAGCCTGAGGGACCAACCTCCCCCGCAACACAAACACACCCCTCCACTATCTTCTCTCAATCTGTTCATTAATGATTTCCTGCACCTGTCCCTTCCTTGCCTTTTGGGTCTGCTGTTTTAGCCCACAGCAACGCTCATCCAGGACTGTACGTCGTTTCCTCTCTGCTCTTGACTTCTAGCTTTACTGCTAGTGTTATTCTTCATGTTTGCTTTTAGAGAGTGTGCTGCTGTGCTTCTTTGGGTCTTATCAGTATAGAGACACTCTACACCTGGACTTGTGTTTCACTCCCTCCATGCACCCATCACACAAATCAGTTAAATGCCAGTAGCAATATTCCAAAATTCACATAAGTTAATAAATATATTAATCAAATACTTTATATGTTCTGGACACACATACAAAATCATTATTTAACTTCTAGGGGGGATTGCCAAATTATCAAAGGTTGAATTTACTCAAGAAATGCCCGTAGGCCGAGTGGTTTACAGTAATATTGACTGATTAACCCTTCGCGTTCCTCAGTGCAGCACTTTCACATTTCCCTTGTACATTCAGTAATGAAGAATCAGGCAGATAGATCACACTACAGATGTGTTGGAAAAATTATATGGTATATTCTTGTGTATGGACTGTAACTGCATGAGGTCAGCTAGGACACTTCTGAAAATTGTTTCTTATTGAGTGAGACTAAATCTATTGGAATCAAACATGAACAAATTAAATAATTCACAAACAACTGAAAAAAATATTTTTATGATTATGCAAACGAGTAATAAAAACTATAAACAATGAAGCAAACAGACCTGCAGCTCTACATCTGGATAGGTCTGTGCATACAAATGTGACCCTAAAAGGGGATATGAAAATTTAATGTAATAATATATACAACTCAGTGTGTGCAAGTGTGGGATGTGCGTGTGTTGCACAACATTATTTCGGACTAGAGGTGCTAAGAGTTTGAGCTTTAAGAGTTCTTATCTCGGAAGGTTAGCAGTCCCCACTTTGTGAAATTCCATTAAAACCCTTGCACCTCTTTGCCTCACTCCCCTGTGTTACATAACCACACTACTGGGAAGGGGAGAGGGGCAGGCTGTTGTGGAGTTGAACCCAGAGAAGAGAGAGGTGTAGGTGTGTGTGTGTGTGTGTGTGTGTGTGTGTGTGTGTGTGTGTGTGTGTGTGTGTGTGCGCGTGTGTGTGCGCGTGTGTGTGTGTGTGTGTGTGTGTGAGGTGTGTGTGTGAGGTGTGTGTGTGTGAGGTGTGTGTGTGTGTGTGTGTGTGTGTGTGTGTGTGTGTGTGTGTGTGTGTGTGTATAAAAGTTTTGGTTCTGCCCAGTAACAGGCACTTGTGCAGACAGAGGATGGATCAGACAGACAGGACGCATGTGGTGTGGCTAACGGCTACACTTCTCTCCTTCCCCCTCCTTACACTATGTGACCCACTGTGAGTATACAGTCTCTCTCACACACAAAACGGCATGTGAAATTTAAATAAGTAACAATGTTTGATTTAGGAATGCATAAACAGCATTGTCTGTAGATGATTCTATGGGAAGTACACAGGATTTTTATACTGATACATTTTGTAAATTCATAGTTAGGCACAGAGATTGCTTTTAGCATTCTGGAGACAGACTTTGAACCTGTTGCAAACATCTGGAAGATATTTTCACCAGAAATATTTCTTCAAACTTATCGCGGTAACATCATTAGTAAGTAGCAAAAACTTCATTACTGGGGTGTCTAAAGACAACATGATCATTAATCTGTGATAGCCCGGCTATCCAGAAAATCTCCCAAAGTTAACGAGAAAAATAAGAACTCCGGTGCCCATTTCTGTACCTATTGTCCTTCCAGCTTCATAATGTCCGCCCCACATCTGCTGAGGATGGGCAGCCAGGAGAAGGTGTTTGTAGAGGCACAGGATTATAATGGAGGAGACCTGCCCGTGAGGATTACCGTGAAGAACTACCCATGGAAAACACTAGAACTAACTTCCAGTCCAGTGGTCCTCAAAGCTAGAGATGACTACCAGGCACTTGTAGATATTAAGGTTAGTGGTACCCAGCCAAGGATCAAATGTAAATACTGCCGATTTTGTCTACCAGCACACTTTGTGAGCACACTTGATGTGCTGAAGGATGAGAATCAGTGTGGTGAGGTGAGGGGTGGTCACGTGTAGTCCTTTAAACTTATTGGAGATGCAATTTAAATGTCCTGACAACTTCCCAAATAACAAACATGGGTTAAAGTTCCGTCATTTGAAATTTTGGTGGAAAACATCCGTCAAATCATAATAATAAACCACACATGTGCGCGTGCTATCTGTTTGATCCTCTCACTGGCGCTCATCAGCGCTGGATGGATGACGGCAGTGTCATTTGATTGACTTGCGGGTCATCCCGCCTTCTGATTTTCGGACATTACGTACAAAAGTTACCTCCTTCCTGCCTTAAGTCCAGTTTGTTTTGGTCAGTTTATGTTTTCAACTTGTTTTGTCATGCCGAAGACATTGCTCCGATTCAATCGACATAAACATCATACAGGCGGTCCCCGGGTTACGAGGTTCCCGAGTTACGATAAACGGAACTTGGTGTTTGGTGTGCGCGGTGGAAAAATACCTCCTGACAAGGACGCCTCCAAGTGTTTCATGCTCCAACCTATCTTTGGGTCACTCAGCTGGGCCTCCCTAAATTGTTCTGCACCAAAGGATTCGAGGATCGGCATGGGCGACCTGTATGTTGGTCTGAGCACCGCGCAGCACCTGGGCTCGGGGTCGTGCGTGTCAGCCTTCATGCAGTGTCTGCATCCTCCGTCCAAACACGGCCTGCATGACAAGGCGTCTGCGTTCCCGTGAATTTTACCCGGTCGGTGCACAATGGAGAATTTAAACTCCTGCAGTCTGGCCAACCATCTGGCCAGCTGCCCCTCAGGATCATGAAGGTTCAGAAGCCATTGTAGTGACGCGTGATCCGTGCGCACCTGGAAAGGCAAGCCGCACACATAGGGCCTGAAATTCTCCAGACACGCGATCATCGCAAGTAAGTCACGTCTCGTCACACAGTCAGGGCCGGCCCTTCCATTAGGCGACATAGGCAAATGCTAGGGGCGCCGTCTGTCCAGGGGGGTGCTCGTGTGCATGCGTTTTTTTTTTATTTTTTTTTTACAAATGAACAATTAATAAATGTGAAAACAAGCAAAGTCTACATAATCATAATTTCATTGTTTAATAATATTAGTCAAATTAATAATTCTTATAACAACAACACACGACACCTTTCACCCGCGCGCCAACCCGCCCTCCCGCGCGCGCTCTGCGCACCTCGTTACTGTTTCTCTGTGGGGAAAAAGACACCACAGAGTGAGTGACATCTCCTCGAAAAGACGTCAAAAAGGCAGAAGTCCTCTGGTGCCCAGGGTAGTAAAAGGAGAAAAGTGGAGGAAGAAAGGTGGCAAAAAAACAGGTAATATAATGGTAATATGTGGTGAATTAACACTATACCATTGGCGTCAGGGCCTTCAACGCCTTCTCTGAAGGTTAATTGATCTTTAAAAGGATGCTTTATCTATTATATGTAATATATGTTAATAACGCTTCACCAATAATTTGTATTTTCCCTATAAATCGGCTTTCAAATCCACTTTTCGTGCATGTGATGGAAAAAAAAAACTTAGTGCTGAAATAAAAAATCAACCAATCAGAATATTTCACACTGTTGTTTCTAGGTAAAAGAGAGAAAGGCCCTCCCCCCAGGAACTTCTGTTTATCTGTCACCTACCCTTGTCTTTTACATTGAGAGCTTTTATTATAGATATAGTTATAGCAGCTTTATCAACCAATCATATTATCGAAATAGAATCGTGGGGGCGTGCTCCAGTTGACTCTCATTTTTATTTGAAACTGTTGTGTTTTTTTTCTAAACCAGCTCTTTTGACTCACAACTAACACTCAATCGTCATTGTGGCTTTTCCCCTCTGTATGATCTTAGTGAAAACCGCCACTGTCATCATACTGCCCAATCCTAGTAGGTGCTATTATTAGCTTAGCTCAGCAAGTTTTTAAAATAAATATATATTAAAACACACATATGCTCCTCTGTTCATTGCAGATGCACTTTTCAAATAATAATGTAGCAGTAGGCAAATTGCCCTAATTTGCACTGGTGGTAGTTGTTGTTTTTTATTTTTTTACTGTAACGTGGCACGCGCCACGGAGCGAGGAGACGGACACAATCGCTGAGATGAGCGAGATTTATTACGGGGAATACCATAAGCAGAGTCGAAAACACAGGCATGGGTCATAACAGGCAGGCAGTCCAGACATGAAATACGAACAGACATACTCGGGCGGATAAACCAACACGACGGGGAAACACGGAACAGGCAGGAATACTTGCAGCGGGAACAATACTCACAAAGAACAGGATAGAACAAAGCACAAGACACTAAGTAGACAAAATCACGGATGACACGACTGGGGAATGACGGGACTTTATACATAGAAACTAACTAGGGACAGGTGATGGTAATGACACTGGGCGTGGTAACAAACAAGGAAACACGAAGACAAACGAGCAGGGCGGGACAAACAGGCAGGGAACACGGACATGAGGGAACCCAGAGTGACAGCTACGAGAGGGGGCGTTGCCCTACGTGACAGAACCCCCCCTCAAAGCGTGCCACTCCGGGGCACGCAAGGGCAGACAGGACAGGGACAGCGGACACAGGACAGACCGGAGGGACAGGAACCGGCGTGGACTGCCGACGGGCAGCGGGAACGGGAACCGGCGTGGACTGCCGACGGGCAGCGGGAACGGGAACCGGCGTGGACTGCCGACGGGCAGCGGGAACGGGAACC
The DNA here is from genome assembly GCF_052324685.1 of Brachyhypopomus gauderio. NCBI lineage: Eukaryota > Metazoa > Chordata > Actinopteri > Gymnotiformes > Hypopomidae > Brachyhypopomus > Brachyhypopomus gauderio. The sequence continues at coordinate 8,877,929 of NC_135223.1, forward strand.
GGCGTGGACTGCCGACGGGCAGCGGGAACGGGAACCGGCGTGGACTGCCGACGGGCAGCGGGAACAGGCCGCAGACGTGACATGACGTCCTCGGGGGGCGGAGTCGCCGCACTGACGTCCTCGGGGGGCGGAGTCGCCGCACTGACGTCCTCGGGGGGCGGAGTCGCCGCACTGACGTCCTCGGGGGGCGGAGTCGCCGCACTGACGTCCTCGGGGGGCGGAGTCGCCGCACTGACGTCCTCGGGGGGCGTGTCCGCCATACTGACGTCCTCGGGGGGCGTGTCCGCCATACTGACGTCATCGGGGGGCGTGTCCGCCATACTGACGTCATCGGGGGGCGTGTCCGCCGCGCTGACGTCCTCCGGGTTCCGCGCCGGCCACTCCTGGGGTGAGTGGCTAGTACTCCCCCCCAAAAAATTATTTGGGAGCCTTAGGGGAGCGGCTTCCGGGATCATCGGAGGGAGGTCTGCGTCACTGGGGTCCTGGGCGAGCCTGGAAGAACACACAGACACAGAAGCCTCTCGGTTGCTCTCTCTGCGACGGCTCCGCCTCCTCCGAGGCGTCGGGAGCTCGCAGTGGCCACCGAGAGCAAACCGAGGGTTAAGCCAACGCTCGTCTGTGCGCTCATTCCGTCTGCCCGCTGCAAGCAGGGCAGACTCACAGCGCTCAATAGGAGTCTCGTCGCGAAAGCCAGTAGTGAGAGACTGCGCTTTCTTCGGTCTGCGACGAGACTTCCTTGTTCCCACAGCGCCAGGGGTATTCCTGTCTCCGGCTCGTTCGCGCTGTAACACATGAGAGTTAAACTGCACGGAAGCAGCCAACAACTCGTTACAGCGACAAAACTCACCGGAGTCTCGCTCTCTCGCTGTGTCCTGGTATGATCCGTGGTTATGTAACGTGGCACGCGCCACGGAGCGAGGAGACGGACACAATCGCTGAGATGAGCGAGATTTATTACGGGGAATACCATAAGCAGAGTCGAAAACACAGGCATGGGTCATAACAGGCAGGCAGTCCAGACATGAAATACGAACAGACATACTCGGGCGGATAAACCAACACGACGGGGAAACACGGAACAGGCAGGAATACTTGCAGCGGGAACAATACTCACAAAGAACAGGATAGAACAAAGCACAAGACACTAAGTAGACAAAATCACGGATGACACGACTGGGGAATGACGGGACTTTATACATAGAAACTAACTAGGGACAGGTGATGGTAATGACACTGGGCGTGGTAACAAACAAGGAAACACGAAGACAAACGAGCAGGGCGGGACAAACAGGCAGGGAACACGGACATGAGGGAACCCAGAGTGACAGCTACGAGAGGGGGCGTTGCCCTACGTGACATTTACATTTATTATTTATATTTAAAAGTTGTTCTCTGCACTACGTTATGTAAAATAGTTTTAAAATATTTTTTGTGCAACACCTTTATATTTATTGCTTGTTATATGGTAATATTTAAGTCATTTGCTTTTTATTTATTTCTTTAATAGTGACACAATCAACCCAATGATTGATGATGCAGGGGGCACCAACCACAATCTCGCCTAGGGCACCACATTGGTCAGGGCCGGCTCTGCACACAGTAGTTCGTTTCTGCCTTACTCAAAGCGCAACTGTAGTACCCTACAACACGCTCAGTGCCATCGTGCACCTGAGAGAGTACGCCTCCGATGCGTCCGTATCAATGACAAACTCCCTGCCAAAATCAGGGTATGCCAGTATGGGTGCGCTACACAGCCTTTCCTTCAGTCCCATAAACGCGCTCTCACACCTGGGTGACCACACAAACTTGCCCCCAGTGAGGCCGTGAAGCGGCGCTGCAACCTCCGCGAATCCACACACGAACTTTCTATAGTAAGAGGCCAGAAAGCTCCTAACCTGTTTTGTGTTCGTTGGGCGAGGCCAGTTTTTCACCGCCTCTGTTTTTGCCGGGTCTGTACCGATGCCCTCGCTACTGATAACGTGACCCATAAAATTAAGCCGCCGCTGTAGCAGGTTGCTCGGTTAGAGGAACCTGCCAATACCCACTGCGCAAGTCTAGGGAGGTAAACCATGCAGAGCCTGTGAGCAGCTCAAGGGACTCGTCGATCCTCGGCAGCGGGTACGCGTCGAGTTTCGTGACTGCATTGAGTCGCCTGTAGTCCACTGCAGTAGTCTAGGTGGCAGTTCTCGCGAGGCTAGTGATAGAATTCTGTTTGGCGTGGCACATGAATGCTTTAAAAAAATAATAAAAATTGAAAACTGAAAATACGGGAAAAAAAAAAAAAACGGGATGACGCCGGGACAGAGCGGTAAAATACGGGATTTTCCCAGCCAAAACGGGACACTTGACAGGTATGCACGGAACAAACACATATTCGTCCCCAACAACCATAACTAAAAACATCAACATAACGATCAACTCACTTATTTTAAACTGACTATTTACAATTCCCAGTCTCTCTCTCTCTCTCATCTCCCAGCCTCCTCTGCTGACGTGTGGGCGGGCTCAGTCCGCGTGCCCGGCGCCGTCACATAATACTTTATAAATGTGTTTGTAACGTGCGAGAACTAGGAGAAGGACACAAATGCTGCTGAGAGTCATATTTATTGGAAGGAGCAGGAGTTACCTCCTGTCAGAGTCCTGCACGGGTCCGTTTTTTGAGACCCGAACCCACCCATACCCGCAGAGTACAGCACCTACCCATCCGCGAACCCGTGGCTATTTCAAAGTTAAATCCGTACCCGCCCGGACCCGTTAATATTCTACCCATTACCCGCCCGTGAAGAATCACACAAATTGAAAGTATTGCTATAGAGCACTTTGAAAAAACTCTGAAAAAACGTCAGTACAACACAAAATAAAATCTAAGGTTGCTGTGCAGGAACAGTATTCCTATCTATAAGTAGCAACTGGTAAAACGCAAGAAAATGTATATAGCCAACCGGTGCCATAACACAATGCAAAACGAGAGGGAACAAATGCCAGTATAACAACTAAATAAAACCGCATAGGTTCACAGTGGTAGTAGTTGCCAATCTGCTGTGGCGGGAGCAGCACGCTAAGTTCTCTCTCGTCATTTTTCCTTGTTCTAGCATGGCCACCCATTTAGCTTTGTAACCACCAAGCAAGCTACAATAAATGCCCGGTACTGCATTATAACCAGCCTCTGCTCATGTTTCCGCTGGAAAAGAACCAAAGTTTGGGTATTACCCAGGGGGGTGTTATTTTAACAGGGGGGATGCATCCCCCCCAGTGGTGTAGTTGGAGTGTGTAGGGGGGAGCAGCGACCCCCCACTTATTTTAACTGGATATTGCTCTTGCTGAGACTGTTACGTCAAACGCTAGGTTTATACATGATACGTCAGTAATTCGTCAACTCCTGGCAATCGAGCGCCACTCCCCCCCCCCCTGCTCAACAACTTACGTTCACCACAACCCCCCCCCCCCCGCTCAACAACTTTCGTTCGCCCCCCCCCCCCCCCCCCCCCACTCAACAAAATACACTCGCCACCTAAAATCTCACTCCAAGCGAACGTCAAAAGTTGGCAACCCTGCACCTAGGTCTGACAAACTGAACTAACCTAGTGAAAGCCAGGACATTAAATGAATTTTTTTTTTTTTGCCGGGACTGAATATTAAAAAGAAGGAAAACCGGGACAGCCTGGGAAAACCGGGACAGCGACGTGAAAACCGGGACAGTCCCAGGAAAACCAGGACAGGTGGCAACCCTAGTAAAGAGTAAAGTTCAGCCCGCTCTGGCCAACGAAGTTACGGTATAAGTAAGCTCCCCCTGAGCTTCGCCACCACGATCAGGAGGCGGTAATCAGGCAAAAGGTAACGTTCATTACGTAGCAAATAAAAGCCTACTAAAAATCACCACTTATTCACGTGCTACCCACCCGTATTTAACTTACCTGCCCGCATACCCACCCGTAAAATTACGGTATGTGTAAATCCCACCCGTTTCAGCATCTATTTCCCGTACCTGTGGGTACCCAACCCGGTGCAGGACTCTACCTCCTGTCTCCTAACCAGATCAGCTCGAATCGCTCTTGAACAGCAAGGCATTACATTTACACACACACACACAAACAGTTTCCAGACAAACAAACACTGCCGATGCAATGATAAAACTCCTTGGGTGAACGATAGCACAACAAACTCATTGACTAACACCTCTCGGACATGACAGAGAATACACCAAAGACAAACAGGATATCACACAAACAGTAAACAAACAAACGCATTCAAAATGGAAATACAATTAACCGGACTAACGCAAAACAGACTTAGCGAATGCAACTACCCTTACTAACGAACGATCAGGAGACAATAACAAAAAGACTCAATAAGGAACACAAAAACTAAACATATGATGATCAACGAAACAGCTAGAAACAGATCTAACAGAATAGACCAAACGCTAAACATACAACAATCAAGGAGAAAAACCAAGGACAGATCCGATAACGAACACAGGGAACAGAACACACAAACTCTCGCAACAGTAGGTTAACCAAACTGACTTACAAGGAAAGACTGGGCACACGGGAATATAAACCAAACACATCAAGGAGTGTTTTGACAGCTGATCAGTACTAATAATGGGTGGCGGGATCAAGGGGCGTGACAGGGGAACGCTACGGAGATTCAACTAAAAACGAAACTAAGGGAAACATGAAGACCTCACATAGGTTGGGGCGGAGTAGATGTTACAGTGTTTATTGTGTAGAATTAGGCAAAAGAGGCTGTGTCCCAACTTTACCACATTTTCAGTAATTGCTGGCATTGTCTTTTGCCAGGAAAATTTTTCAGTCAAATGAAAATGTCTTGCTTTAACCCATGATCAAAGTTCACATGAGCTAATTTCTATGGTACTCTTGAATACTATTGATTCAGCTACATGGAGAAAACTGGGGTTGAAGTACAAAAAACTACTGCATTTACCTGTATGATTAGCAATCCTTGCAAAAACATCAAAAAAGTGTGAAATACTATTGGATTACTAATGGATAATGAAGTCCTATAAAGTCCCAAACTGGTCTCTTTGCAATGGTTCAGATCCCTGATAGCAGAGACTACTTCAGTGATGACCCCCTGGAGAAGCAGTATGTGTACCTGCAGGCACAGTTTCCCTCAAGTGTGTTGGAGAAGGTCGTCATGGTTTCCTTCCAGTCAGGCTACATATTCATTCAGACAGACAAGTCCATCTACACACCGAGCAGCACAGGTAATACAGTCTTAACACACCAACAACATGCTAAATGCTGCTCCCAAATGGCCAAACTATAAACTGTTTGTATGCAAAGATTTTAAATGAAACAGTCCTGAGGCTGGACCTGCATCCTGTCTTGAAAGAAAGCAACAAACAAACTCACTACTAAATAAATTAAAGGATTGATTCATAAACAAACAACAGGTAAACAAAGTAACAAGTAAAGACATACTGACTTAAGCTGTTATTCAAAAGCTGTCCTCAAGTTTAGTTTAAAATCAACACACTGACCTGTTCAAATCAAACTGGCCCATATTTGTTTGTATCTTTCTCTTCCAGTTCAATACAGGATCTTCTCAGTAACTCCTGATCTGCAGCCTCTGGATGAGGGTGGCGTGTCGGTGGAAATCATAGTAAGCCCTCAAACAACAATTGCGCAGGCATTTACTGAGTGTGTTAGTGAGTGTTAGTTCCTGTGTTCATGTAACTGAAATTGTGTCCAGTCCTTTTATCCATCAATCATGCGATTCATCTAATGTGGGTGAAACTTTATTTTATTTTAAAATATGAATTGAATGAATATTGCCTTGTTATATGCTAAAGTTGCACATTTGGGGTTGATTTGTTTCAGTCTTTAAGTGATCATATCAGTGTGGAGTGAAAGATTTGTGGGAGGGGCCTAGCAGAGGAGGCAGGTTAAGTGTGTTGACATTCAGCAGGGCATCTGAGAATGGTGCTGCTATCAGGAAATCAGGCTAGTTGGGTATCTGTGAACCTTCTGACATTTAAGCAGAGGTGGGTAGGAACGCGTTACATTTACTCCGTTACATTTACTCAAGTAGCTTTTTGGACAAAAATGTACTTGTAGGTGTAGTTTTAATATGAAAAACTTCTACTTTTACTTGAGTAAATATGTGGTGAGAAAAACGCGACTTTTACTCCGTTACAATCGGCGTTACTTTCGTTTTGTAAATAATTAGTCTTTTCAGTGAGAAGACTGACCAACGTCTCGTCACCCGAGAATGAGTGACCAATCAAATGAAGCCGGTCAATCACGTGATCACATACGCAAACTTTCTCCACCGTAGCAAGAAAGTGACAGAAAAACCTATCGAGCATCCCTGACCTCATACAGCCAATGTTTACATTACAAACGATTTTAAACCGGGGTGGGGGGTGGGGGTTTGGGTGGTGAACGTAAATTGTTGACGGGGGGGGGGGGGGTGTATACTTAATACAAATTAAGTATTATATTGCGATCGATCGATCGCCAGTGGTTGGCGTCAGAGCGAACTAGTAACTCATTGAATCATAGATGTGGATCAGAGGTAAATAAACGAGATTTTTTTCGGCGTGAGAAATCGGATGTGTGGCGTGTAAGCTTGTGAAGACAGTCAAATGCGTGGGTTTGCAACCTTGGCGCTGCCAATTGTGTCTGCAAACGTGTGGACATTTCAGCCTACAAGAACTCAACATCAAATATGAGGAAACACGATGCGATACGTTTGCTGTATGTATAATTTTGTGTAATGCTATATCTCTGAGGCATACTGTTTGTATGATGTAATTATTAAATGTAACGCAGTGCAATACTAAAAACCAGTTCTCACACTGATTGCACACACTAGCAATATAGGATCATTAAGTCTGCTACAAATTGATTCAGTTGGTGTCAAGTTGTAGCTACACGTATTGGCTGACAGTCTCATCAGTTAGTGCCTTTGTGGAACACATTAAATTTACACAGGCCTAATAATTAGGAACAAACAAAAATACATATTATTTATAATAAATAATTTATATATATAATATTTATTTATAATAAATTATTTTTGTTATCATTAAAAGTCATTGTTTCCCGTAATTCAATTTCCCATGATGTAATTTACTGACACGAGACAGTACTCATGCATTTACTCACTACTTGAGTAGCTTTTAATCAAAGTACTTTTTTACTTTTACTCAAGTAAATTTTTGGGATGCATACTTTTACTTTTACTTGAGTAACATTTGGTTCAAGTAACTGTACTTTTACTTGAGTAAAATTGTTGAATACTCTACCCACCTCTGCATTTAAGTAATAATTATGTTTCTACTTTTCAAGAATCCTCAAGGAATTACAATTCATAGGGATACAATCTTCGCTAAGCAAGGAACTCTTACTGGGAAATACAGTATCCCTGATCTTGCCAGGTTAGTCTACTGCTGTAATGTTTCTGATAGTACATGTACTGAGAATAACAATTCTAAATACACTGTGAGATGTCTGTATAACTACTTCCACGAAACAGTATCTTGAAACACTGGTTGTCAGTGTGGTCTCTCAGTAGAGATTTGTAGTTTGAAATGTTCTTCTCCCCCATCAAAAGTCCTGGAATGTGGTGTGTGGCAGCACGCTTCAAAAACACCCCACAAAAGAACTTCACTGCTGAATTTGAAGTTAAAGAATATGGTGACACTCACTTCTTATACTAAGTCAAATATCATCCTGCTTGTTGGATCTCTACATGTTTACTAAAAACCTGTGTGTTGTTTTGCAGTGCTGCCAACCTTTGAGGTCACCTTAACCCCCTCCAAGTCTTTCTTCTATGTGGACGACAATGACCTAACTGTGGACATAACTGCCAAGTAAGAGGAACTCATCAATCACTTGATATACACTGTGTATTCTATGTATATCTGTACAACACAGCTGTGTGTAACCAGTGTGTATTGTCTGAAGGTACTTGTTTGGGAAGAAAGTGGATGGAAATGCATTTGTGGTGTTTGGTGTGATGCAACATGACAGCAAGAGAAGTCTACCAACTTCTTTAAACAGAGTCAAGGTGAGCTTCAAAGAACATTCAGTTGTACACACACCATGAGAGTCTGTTCCACAAAACAGATGGTTAAAAATATAATGGTTGTATAACAATGATGCACTTAGTTTTTTCAACATGAAAAATGTTATGTTTTTTATTCTGTCTGACATTATAGGAATACATGTATATGCTAGCACTTTCATGTTTACCTACGTGCCTTTAGATAAATTTGAAATACCAAAAGATTCAACATTGTGCCTTATTTTAAATGTCATTACAGATCAATAATGGAGAGGGCAGTGCTAAACTGACTAGAGAGATGGTCACGAAAACTTTCCCCGACATCAGCCAACTAGTTGGAAACTCAATATACATATCTGTCACTGTTTTAACGGATACGGGTAAGAGCCATTTGTGTGTCTGTATGAAATGGATTTATCTGGGTTTTTTTAGGTTAAGATTATCACTTTTAGGATTAGAAAATTTGGGTGGTTATATGTGTTTATGTACTGCCCTCATGTAATGAAAATTCACTTAAATACTGAACACATGCCTCCATATTAAGTATTCATGTCAGTCGTCATTTGTATCAATGTTTCAACCTTTTGCATGAATCATTTAATTAACGCTTTCGTTCATACCAGAGGTGGGGACTCGAGTCACATGACTTGGACTCGAGTCAGACTTGAGTCATTAATATTAAGACTTTTGACTTGACTTGAAAAAATATTCAGAGACTTAGACTTGACTTGGACTTTTACACCAATAACTTGGGACTTGAATTGGACTTGAACCTGTTTACTTGCAAAGACTTGATTTTTTTTTACCCCAAATCTAAGTTTTAAAGCGCATATTAATATTTATAAAGTGCGCCCCATTAATTTCATTTCCGTCCTTCTGACGCAGACCGGTCCTCTGCTTTTCCACACTCTGTACGTGTGTGTGTGCATGAGCTGCAGCACAACCAATCAAATGGGGGGTTGGCGAACGTAAATTTTTACCGGGCGGGGTGTAAAATTGACACAAATTAAGTATTATATCGCGATCGATCGATCGCCAGTGGTTGGTGCCAGAGCGAACTAGTAACTCATTGAATCATAGATGTGGATCAGAGGTAAATAAACTAGATTAGTTTCCGGCGTGAGAAATCGGATGTGTGGTGTGAGAGCGTGTGAAGACAGTCAAATGCGTGTGTCTCACGCTCAATGCGTGAGAGTTGGCAACCCTGGGTTCTGTATCTGAACTCGGGGAAGAGAGCCTCTCTCTGTCACCATCATAATATCCAGTTCTATCTCAGCATGGATTGTGTATTTGAAGACATCTACGTTGAGAAAAAAATATATTGACAAAAGTGGAGCGAGTTTTCAGCTATGGGGACATCATTCATCGTGCACAAATGACATACAGACTTTTGGCCAGCAAATGCAATGCAGAATAGTTTACTGAAATGTCTAAAGTTGTAGATTCCTGTTAATTGTTCAGTTCTTATATTTGTTTGTCTTGTGTCACTCACACATGTTCTCCAAGAAACCAGATAAGAGAAGAGAGGGAAAATGCTGTTATGGTTCTTTGTATTGTACTGTGAAAATATCAGCACTTTTTATTTGAACATGGAGTTCTACTTATGACTTTTTCACAGAATATTTATTTCTGGAAAATTGTAGTTTAAAGTATGAATATTTTTGCAGCTAAGTTTAACAAATTGAACTGTGCAATAAAGAGGTGTAATTTTAATTTTTTTTATACTTCGTGTTTTCAGTTGCACATGTTTTTATCAAGATTTGAGGAGAATACAGATTTTAAAAAGAACGCATGTCTATTATTTACATTTAAAATATACCTGCAACATTGGTAAAAAAAAAAAAAAAAGACTCGAAAGGACTTGAAATTCCAAGTTTCAGACTTGGGACTTGACTTGACTGTTGCCTGTCTTGACTCGAGACTTGACTTGACTTGAGTGTCTTTGCTTGAGACTTGACTCGGGACTTGAGGTATAAAGACTTGGACTTACTTGAGACTTGCAAAACACTGACTTGGTCCCACCTCTGGTTCATACTGACGTAGAAGTGTGCATGTGTTTCAGGAAGTGAAATGGTAGAAGCACAGAGGAGGGGCATTCAGATTGTGACATCACCATACACCATCCACTTCAAAAGAACCCCGAAATTCTTCAAACCCGGAATGTCTTTTGATGTTACGGTATTATGAATGCAGTTTTTATACAGAATACAGTCCCTTGATTTTTAAATTTGTAAATGTCTATGATATATAATGAAATAGTGTTCCCAACCTGTATAAATGATCCATTATAGTATACTTATTTTGTGTTTACACTTTGTGTAAAGTGTAATGTGAATTTTCAATTCGCAAAGGTTTACGTGACGAATCTAGATCAGACACCTGCTGAAAATGTGGATGTGGTGGTCAGTCCTGGAGCGGTATCAAGTCGCACCAAAGCCAACGGCATGGCAAAGGTCACCATCAATACTCAGGGAGGAGCTGAGGGTCTACAAATCACTGTGAGTCAGGGGAGGGTCCTCTGCCCAGAGTATACCAGTCACTGGTATGGGGTGGGAGTGGAGATAGGATTGAAGCCAGAGTGGAATGCCATTTCACAGACAACTCGCATTTCAGTTACAACTCTAAATTAATAAACAACTCTAAATTATAATATAACTCTAAATTACAAGTACTGGATGCTCAGCTGTTTTTAACTGTCTTCATATTAAGGATAAATATTTACATTAATAAGTATGGTATGAATTATAATACCATTCTGAAAACATATCTGGAATGCTTTTGTTGGTTTGCAGGCAACAACCAAAGATCCAAACTTAACTAATGTCAGACAGGCTGTAAATCACATGAATGCTGTACCCTATACTACCAGAGGAGGTTCCAGTAATTACCTTCATATTGGCACAGATGCTTCAGAACTGGTTATTGGTGATCAGATCAAAATCAGTCTATACTTTGGCAAGTGCCCAGGTGTCCAAAATCAAGATTTCACTTATTTGGTTGGTACTGCATGAACGCATACATGCTCTATACACACACACTTTTATTTTGTAATAAAAAGAAAATGGTTACTATGCTTATAAAGATATATACAATAATTCCTACAACATTAAATAACTAAATGCATCTTATAATTAAGGGTATCTCTGCTAATCATGTCTTCATTTTCTTTCTTCTTGCAGATCCTCAGTAAAGGACAGATTGTGCAAGCAAAGAGGTTTAAGAGACAAGGACAGTCTCTCGTGTCTCTGTCAATGCCTGTCACCAAGGACATGGTCCCCTCGTTCCGAGTGGTGGCGTATTACCACGTGGGACCATCTGAGGTCGTGTCTGACTCAGTCTGGGTTGACGTGAAAGACACTTGCATGGGAACGGTAGGCCATTTCTTCACATCCCAAAGAATAAAAACATTGAACTGATGGAGATAATGTTGAGGTTGAGCAAATCTTCAGCAATTTTACTTAACGTTATAGACCCAATTGTGTTTTTAAACCATGAGGGTATAAAAGGAATAAGGAAAGGGTGCAAAATTGTTCTGTAAGTAAGCCAATGTCTGGGCTGCCAGACGTGTGGACTCAAGTCACATGACTTGGACTCGAGTCCGACTCGAGTCACTAAACTGATGACTTGTGACTTGACTTAGACTTACCTTTACTGACTTGGACTTGGAATCGGACTTGAACTTTAAGACTTGAAATCCTTATTTTAACATAATAAATAAGTAATATAGAATCACATAACTGGATCATTTTGTATTAAATGGCGCTGTAAAATGTGAACTGCTCAGCTCAGTTTATCCGTAACCTAACTACAGGTGAAGTTCTGCAGCCGATCGGGGGAGAGGGGGAGGGGGGGCAGCAGCGTTGAATTTGTGTGGAGAGGACATGCAACATGCTCACAAAAATTATCCTGTTCAATTATAAACATTATGCTGTTGTGAATAAAATAAGAACTGCGACATGCAAGACATGTGGAGTTAGGATAAGAGATGGAGATGCAACCACTTTGTTCGACATTTGAGGCTGCACAAACAAAAGTAAGTCTCTGCTATGTATATTTAACATAATGCTATAACGGTTAGCTAGCTAGCTGGGATGTGATAACTCAGGGGTCGAAAATTAACTTTTACAAGGGTCCACATGAGCAACTTGACTTGTGTCAGCGGTCTGCACCAACGATAATTCGGAAGCGGGGACTGGGGGGGACGGACGGACGAACAAATGGGAGGTGGGTGGGGGGGGGTACAATTGCGACGACATCTCACTCAAGCGAACCAAAACACTCAAATGCCTAACGTTAGTTAGTCTGACTACCTTAATATACTACTAATCAACTGCATCAATTGTGTTAAATATTGAAATTACATCTGGTGACTTGACTAGGACTTGAAGTTTAAGACTTGGGACTTGACTCGAGACTTGATTGTATTGACTTGGGACTTGACTCGAGACTTGATTGTGAAGACTTGAGACTTACTTGTTACTTGCAACTAAGTGACTTGTTCACATGTCTGTGGGCCGCAGTCATGGCACAGTGGTTCTAGTTTATCGGTTCTTCACAAACACTAATGTGACACGTTCCCTGGCTGAGTGCTCTCTTCCCCCCAGCAGGAGGTGTTATCCATAATCAGCCTTGTTTCTTTTATCAGAGTACATTCATCACTTTACTGAAAACAAAACATTTTACATTTAAGGGTTTTTTTATTTGCCTTAAATACTTTATGTTAAGCCATTTTAAGCCATGCATGTTAAGCCATGCTGAAGGAGAGGAGGCAGAGCAGGAGGGTGGAGGTTAGAGTTGGTACGTTGAATGTGGGCTCTATGACAGGTAAAGGGAGAGAGTTAGCTGATGCGATGGAGAGGAGGAAGATGGATATACTGTGTGTACAGGAGACCAAGTGGAAGGGGAGCAAGGCCAGGAGCATTGGTGGTGGCTTCAAACTCTTCTATCATGGTGTAGACAGGAAGAGAAATGGAGTAGGGGTAATCCTGAAGGATGAGTTTAGTAAGAGTGTAGTGGAGGTAAAGCAAGTAAGTGACAGGGTGATCTGTGTAAAGTTAGAGATGGGGTGATGGGGGGGGGGGGTGGGGGGAGTTACCGGGGGGAGTGTAGCTAAACAGCATAGGATGGTGATATGTAGGATGGTTTTGGAGGTGAAGAAGAGGAAGAGAGTGAGAGCAGAACCTAAGATCAGGTGGTGGAAGTTAAAGGACTGTGGTGTAATATTCAGGGATGAGGTGAGGCAGGTACTGGGTAATGGTGGTGGTGTTGCGAGATGTGGCTAGGAAGGTACTGTGACCTCAGGACAGAGGAAGATAGACAAGGAGTCGTGGTGGTGGAATGAAGAAGTTCAGGAAAGTTTGAGAGGAAAGCGGTTGGCTAAAAAGAATTGGGATTTTCAGCAAGATGAAGGAAGTAGACAGAGGTACAAGGAGATGTGTTGTAAGGCAATGATAGCAGTGGCAGAAGCTAAAGAGAAGGCATATAGCAAGCTGTATGAGAAGTTAGACACTAAGGAAGGGGGAAAGGATCTGTACAGATTGGCCAGACAAAGAAACTGTGATGGGCAGGATGTGCAGCAGGTTAGGATGATAAAGGATAAAGGTGGAAATGTGTTGTCTGGTGAGGAGAGTGTCTTGGGAAGGTGGATTGAGTATTTTGAGGAACTGATGAATCAAGAGAATGAAAGGGAAAGAAGGTTAGAAGAGGTAGAGGTTGTGAATCAGGAAGTGCCTCAAGTGAGCAAGGAGGAAGTAAGGGCTGCAATTCGGAGAATGAAGTGTGGTGAGGCAGTTGGACCAGATGATATTCCAGTGGAGGCATGGAAATGTTTGGGAGAGACAGCAGTGGAGTTTTTGAGTGGATTATTTAACAGAATTTTGGAAGGTCAGAAGAGGCCTGAGGAGTGGAGACGAAGCATAATGGTGCCAATTTTCAAGAATAAGGGTGACGTTCAGAGCTGTAGTAATTACAGGGGAAAAAGTTGATCAGTCACAGCCTGAAAATCTGGGAAAGAGTAGTGGAAGCTAGGCTTAGAGGAGAGGTAGAGATCTGTGAGCAGCAGTATGGTTTCATGCCAGCTAAGTGCACCACAGATGCTATGTTTGCTTTGAGAGTGTTAATGGAGAAGTATAGGGAAGGACAGAAGGAGTTAGATTGTGTTTGTTGACTTAGAGAAAGCTTATGATAGAGTACTGAGACAGGAGCTGTGGTATTGTATACAGAAAAGTATGTGAGGGTATGTATTAGGCCTGTGTTGAAAAAATCGATTTTCCGATTCAGAATCGATTCGCATATGATGATCTAATAATCGATTTGTACGTCCAAAGATCGATTTTTTAGTGAACTTTTACCCCCGCCTCGTCACTGAATTCACGCAGGCGTGCTCGGTCTAACTAACTGTAAAACAACATGGCGTCGGACAGTGCCGGTAACGACGATAGTCAAATCGGCAATGTAAAAGCAGAAGGACAGTTTATCCAGTGTCAGTGACTATTTACAGTTAGTCCATGTCACTGACAGTTTACCCAGTGTTTTTACAGTTTAAAAAAGTAAAAAATGTTCTTGTAACGTTGGGCGCAAGGCGATGGACGAGACAGAATCCTTTGCACTTTCCAAATCGTTACGTTTATTACATTTACCGAAGCGCAGACAGCGCACATAAAACACTTTTACATAGAACGTGTGCGACTCAAACAACGACGAGCACAGGACGCTGCGCGAACGCACAAACCCCACGAGGTGAGACGGATTATCACAAGACGCACCCGCACCCACGGAGATCTACAGACGCAGACGAGTAGACGCAGACAACGTTAAAACACGCCCAAAAGGGAGGGGTCGGGGACAGTATCATGACAGTTCTGTTCTTATATTCGCACTTTAAAGAAAAATACACGTTTACATTTTATACTTTCAGTTTATTAAGTGTGAGCACTTTTAAAATAAAAATTTTGGGTGAATTCTTAATTATTTCAATCATAATAATAATGCACTGGTTAGTGTCCCAGTAGGAGTCCACTGTTGCAGACACCTCAAATATGTCCTCTGTTTATTGTCCTGGATTACCTTTCTTGAAGGTAGATTTATGATGACCCTTTTCACCAGTCTTCCAGCCATCAGTAACTACCAACTACCAGTAACTATTTGCTGATTAATATCGATATAATACTAGTTTTAACATGTTGCTTCTGTACATAGTCAGGAAACAGCTCAAATACATTTTTAATAACACTAAACCCCGAATTGGATCGAATCGGATCGAATCGATTAAATCGGATTAAATCGAAATAAATCGATTCTTAATCTTCAGAATCGGAATCGGATCGATTCTTGGAATTTGAATCGATACCCAGCCCTAGTATGTATGCAAACTGTGTGACAGCAGTGAGATGTGCGGTAGGAATGACAGATGGGTTTAAAGTGGGGGTAGGACTACATCAGGGATCAGCCCTGAGTCCCTTCCTGTTCACAATTGTCATGGACAGACTGACGGATGAGGTTAGGCAGGAGTCCCCTTGGACTATGATGTTTGCTGATGACATTGTGATCTGTAGTGAGAGTAGGGAGCAGGTGGAGGTGAGCTTGGAAAGATGGAGATATGCTTTGGAGAGCAGGGGAATGAAAGTGAGCAGGAGTAAAACAGAGTACATGTGTGTGAATGAGAGGGCAGACGGTGGACAGGTCCAGTTACAAGGACTTGATTTGGTGAAGGTTGACGAGTTGACTTAGGGTCGAGGGTACAGATTAATGGAGAAAGTGAAAGAGAGGTAAAGAAGAGAGTGCAGGCAGGGTGGTGTGGATGGCATAAAGTGTCTGGGGTGATCTGTGATAGAAGGGTGTCGGCTAGAATGAAAGGAAAGATCTATAGGACAGTAGTGAGACCTGCTATGTTGTATGGACTGGAGACAGTGGCACTGACAAAGAGACAGGTGAGGGAGATGGAGGTGTCTGAGATGAAGATGTTGAGATTCTCATTTGAAGTGACAAGGAAGGATAGGATCAGAAATGAGTTTATTAGAGGATCAGAACATGTAGCATGTTTTGGAGATAAAGTTAGAGATGCGAGATTGAGATGGTTTGGACATGTACAGAGGAGGGAGGAGAGGTATATTGGTAGGAGGGTCTTGAGGATGGAACTTCCATGCAAGAGGAGGAGAGGTAGACCTATGAGGAGGTTTATGGATGTAGAGGTAGAGGATATGAGAGTGGCTGGTGTGTCAGTGGAGGACACTCAGGACAGGGCCAGATGGAGGAGTTTGATCCGCTGTGGCGACCCCTAAACGGGAATTGCCGAAAGAAGAAGAAAGACTATGTTAAGCAATTTCTGTTTTATTATTTTATGTAGGGGGTTTACCTAAAGAACAGTTATCGTAAGGTTCCATTATATTTAGTTTGTGTATCTTTCCTGTCACTTCAATCTAGTTGGAATTGAGTGTACAAGACCCCAAAAGTGCCTATGAGCCTGGAGATGAGTTTATTCTTACAATCACTGGAGATCCAGGTGCCAAGGTTGGTCTGGTAGCTGTGGATAAGGGAAACTTTGTTCTTAATAAGAACAAACTCACACAGACCAAGGTAAGTAATGACACGCAGGACTGATCTGTACATTTCTGGCAGTTTCAGTTTGGGTTTTTATTCAACCTCTGCTAACACAAATTCTTTCAAAGCAAGGAGTACACATGACTAATTTTACATTTTTCTATTGAAATGATAACAGAGAATCTGTTGCTTAGTACTCTGGTCCAATTGTGTGGTTGTTTTTCCACATCCACCAACAGATCTGGGACATCATTGAGAAGCATGACACAGGCTGCACTGCTGGCAGTGGTAAAGACAGTATGGGGGTTTTCTACGACGCAGGTCTGCTGTTTGAGTCCGACAAAGCAGGAGGGACCGTCTCCAGATTAAGTACTTTGGACATTTTTCCCCCAATGACATTGTAGATTGTAGAATATAAGTAAACGAATTGAGAATTATTTCTGACTTGCTTCCTCACTATGATAGCAATGCAGTTCACAGTTTAATTTGGACTGGGGCTGTGAAAATTCATATGTGATTGCATTGTAGCATCTGACTGTCCTGCTCCATACAAGAGAAAACGGAGAGCTGAGAGTCTTCTACAAATCACCACCACACTCAGTAAGAAGTGCCACTGGTTTCAGACACTTCTTTAGTTGTACCAGCACATTCCTGTGACATTCCTTGTCACAGATCTGTAGAAAAATGTTTTAGGTCAATCATAGTTACTTTCTTTACACCCCAGTGTTTGTTTGTACTCATGCTCTTCCACTTGTCTCTTCATCTCCAGCTGGGAAGTACAGCGGTGATCTGAAGAAATGCTGCTCTGATGGTCTGAAGCAGAACAAGCTGGGCTACACCTGTGAGCGGAGGGCTAAGTTCATCATGGATGGACATGAATGCACCCAAGCATTCCTGCACTGCTGCGAGGAGATGCTGAAGCGTAGACAGGAAGAGGGGGAGGACAAGATGATGCTGGCTCGCAGTAAGAACCCACTGTGTTGTATGTGGTTTTAGTCCCACCCGATGTGAACTGAATTATTGCATGATGACTTTTATAGCTCACATTTTAGACAACATTCTAAAGCACTGATTTTTAAAGCCAGCCATGCAATGAAAGATCAAACTTAAATTAGCACATTATTACCAACGTGTCTGTTAATGTTGTCATTGATCCTTCACAAAGCTTTTGTTCCTTCGTGCGCTCATTTCTTCTTTAATGCGCATGTGTTTGCCAATACCTTCTCAGGTGAGGAATACGATGATGATTACATAAGCTCTGATGACATCGTGTCACGCACTCAGTTTCCTGAGAGCTGGCTGTGGGAGGATCCACAGCTGCCCCCCTGCCAGGGAAACCAGCCATGGTACACTCAAAGATTCTGGTTTTCCTTCTTAATAACCCTCATACGCAAAGGTTTTGCACATGATTATGGCCTCTTTTATGCACACACTAATTACTTTGAATTTGATAATTGCAACTTATAGTATGTAAGTATTTTTTAGAAGATGCACCATAAATTAATATAAACGTGTAAAAAAAAAAATTATATTTTAAATATTAGATATGGTGTTTGTGATTCATATAGGTTTTTGTAAGGACCTTTTGCACATTGGGTTGAAATATGTGCTGTCTCTAGCTGAAATTGACCTGTCCTTACAATGTTATATTGATCTTTCGTTTTTCCAGTACAAAAACAACTCTCATCATGAGAAACTACACGAAACTACCTGACTCCATTACTACCTGGCAGGTGCTGGCAATCAGTCTGTCTAAGACCTATGGTCAGTCCCAGTCCTTAAGCCCACAGCCATGCCTGACCATCTAAACACTTACACTTGGTTTAAACAATGTATAGAGTGGCAATAAACCATAACCTTTGATAATCTTAAAATATGATGCAATATGGTGTTTCTCTCTCCCTCTTTCTCTATTTAGGTATCTGTGTGGCTGATCCTTATGAAATGGTAGTTGTAAAGGACTTCTTTGTGGACCTGAAGTTGCCATACTCGGCAGTGCACAACGAGCAATTAGAAATCAAAGCCATTCTGCACAACTTTTCAACAAAAAGACTCAAGGTGCGTTTCCTAATCTCTCATAATTGCAGAATCATTGATGCTATTCTCACTGTGCTGTATTTTGCTTATGGAATTCAGCTGATCCAAGTCTAGTCTATACATCTCACACAGAATGTGCATTTTGTTTTTGATTTGTTGTGTTTCCTGTTCCACCAGGTACGAGTGGACCTCTTAGAGACGGAGCACATCTGCAGTGCAGCAAGCAAGAAGGTCAAATACCGTACGATGGTTTATGTAAACGCCAGATCCACCAGGTCTATTCCATACATAATCATTCCCATGGAGCTCGGGGAACACTCCATCGAGGTAAAGGCCTCAGCCTATGAAACTACTCTCTCTGATGAAGTGAAGAAGACCCTGAAGGTGGTGGTGAGTAACTGTTGCATTTTTCCTAGGTGGGACAGGATAGATTCAGAAAAAATATTCTCATCTGCCAACATGTTAGTGCTTTACACAGGGTACTGCATATTGAGTACTCTGACATCAGTATTGTTCACCATAAAATAAAAAGAAATAAAGATAATGTAAAGCCAGCACCAGTTTTAACAATTTCCACATTACTGCTAGAAAATGACAGAAGAAGAATATAATAATAAAACACATTATGATCACCATGACATAATCTGCTTCTTACTCAGTCTGAAGGAGTGCTAACTGAAATTGTAGAGACAAATGAGGTTCTCAACCCCTCTAAATTCGCTGGTAAGCATTTTCCTTCTCCTATCAAGTCATTATTATTATTGTGCTATTTTTAGTTCCATGTTCAATGTTGGTCAGTGTTAATGTGCATATATATGTGTATATATTTATTTCTGTCTCACTCTTACCCAAACTCCATCCCACTGAAAGATGGGGTGCAAGTTGTGCATGTGAAGAATGATAGTCCAGAAGGACGGATTCCAAACACTCCTGCTCACACATACATCACTGTGTCTGGTAAGAAGAATTTTGCATGTGCATTTTGCATGTTTTTATAGCCAATAAAACATATCATTTTGTCTCACCTTTTTGGTGGATGGTCATATCTTATTGCACCTTATACTTGGAGACAACATGGTGATAAGAAATAATACACTTATTCACTATTCTAATATATAAACAGCCTAAATGGCCTAAATGGAAACAAGCTAAATGGCTATTTAATATGAAGGTAAATCTGTTGCAAAACTTCAGAGCATGAAGGACATGATCTGAGAACTCATAAAACCAAATCTGTACTGTATTTTTACTTGTAAACTAAAGGTTGCACTTGTATTTTTGTACACAAATTCAGCACAACTTCAAATCTGCCCGCCTGGACTTTTGCAACACATACCTCGGTGTACTTGTTGCAAAATTGATTTGTGCACTTGTACGCGAAGTGGGGGCAGTGGGGGTGGGCCGTTAATCGTGACTCGCTAGCTAATTCTAGAAATAGAGAGATGACAGAGCATCTCTTTGAAGTTTAAAATTGTTAATATTTCAAGACTGAAAACTAATAAAATGCCAGGCGCCGATGGTTACCCATCGGAGTGGTTTAGAACCTCTAGAAAGATAATAATACCGTTACTTAAGGACTTCTTTAATTATGTTCTTAAGGGGGGAGAACCCCCTTTGTCTTGGAGACAAGCAGTGATCTCAGTAATACCTAAAACAGGCAAAGATAAAACAGAATGTGGTTCCTATAGACCTATTTCTGTTCTAAACATAGATTACAGGTTATTTGCATCAATACTAGCAAATACGAATGGAAGATATTATCCCAGACCTGATAGATACAGATCAAACGGGTTTCGTAAAAAACAGACATACCCAGGACAATGTGAGACGTGCTCTTCATCTTATCGCCCATATGAGAAACAGCCAAGCTGAATCTTTGGCTCTTAGTCTGGATGCCGAGAAGGCATTTGACTCCGTTCGATGGGAATATCTGTATTTAGTTCTCAAACTATTCGATTTTGATAATCAAATGATTAACTGTCTGAATTGCTTAAATTGTTCTCCAACAGCAAGAATTAAAATAAATGGGAATCTATGCAAAACAATATCTCTTGAAAGGGGATGTCTACAAGGATGCCCTCTTAGCCCCACACTTTTTGCTCTCTTTATTGAACCTTTAGCACAGGCAATTAGAGAGGTTAAAGATACAACAGGCGTGTTGATTATGAATACAGAATATAAAATATGTCTGTATGCAGATGACATACTTTTGACCCTGACCAAGCCAGAAACAAGTTTACCTAAATTGTTGTCTTTACTTAAAAGATTTGGAACATATTCAGGCTATAAACTAAATTTACACAAAACTGAAATTCTTACCTTTAACTATAATCCACAGGAAAAAGTTCACAAAAGGCAAATATTTAAATGGGAAAGTACCATAATTAAATACCTAGGTGTGTGAATACCTAAGGACCTATCTGGTATTTATTTGCATAACTACACTCCACTCACAGCTGAAATCAAAGCAGACTTAAATCGTTGGTCATTGTTGCCAATGAATATGTCCAACCGAATAGATGTTATAAAAATGAATATATTACCTAGGCTACTTTTTCTTTTTCAATCATTATCGGTGCCGCTCAAACATATTCATGAGTGGAAAAGAATGATCTCAACCTTTATTTGGAGAAAACAAAAACCAAGAATTAGGCTACAGACACTACAGTTACCCAGGGAACGGGGTGGAATGGCCTTACCCTGCTTAGAAGACTATTACAGAGCGGCACAGTTGCGTTTTCTGGTATGTTAGTGTGATCCGGAACATGATGCAAAATGGAAAGATTTAGAACAAAGACAATTGAATATACCCTTGCCATCTATACTAGGTGATAAAAATATTTTAAAGAAATACCTGGATAAGATTACCAGCTGGATGGCTGTCCCTCTAAATATTTGGTATAAAGAAATTAAGGATTAAAATTTTGAAAGAAATGCACGAAGTTTACGTTGGAAAACATATGACACAGAATTCACACCAGCTAAACTGGACACCAGATTTAAATATTGGATGGATAAAGGTATAACTTCATACTGTACAATATCTGCCAAAAAGATCCAAGTACCTTTCAACAACTTACAAAAAAATATAATTTAGAGAAACAATGTCTACTACCTCCAGCTCAGGTCTTTGGAGAGAATTTACCTGGAAGAACATTTTAAGATGGTTTATAACTCCGAATATAAAAAAAATTACAAAGTAACAATGCAATACATGGTCAGTGTTGGAGAATGTGTGGTAATATGTCTGCAGGTCATTTTCATATTTTTTGGGAATGTCCAAACATTTCTACTTACTGGGTAAAGGTGGTAAAGGAGATCAGAGCAATAATTAATTTTGAACTTGATTTTAATTTCAGTGTCATTTACTTGGGAAACATACCAGCTGGATTGAGAAAACAGGATAGATACCTGTTACAAATTCTATTAGCAGGTAGTAAAAAAGCAATAACTAAGGAATGGCTAAGCACAGAATCCCCAACACTCTCTGAGTGGGTAGAAATAATTCAGGAGATTTATGCTATGGAGAGAATGACTTTCTCATTAAGACATGCCTTTAACAGATGTGGAAAAAATACTGGAGAAACTGGATATCATATTTGGCTTTGAAATGA
Organism: Brachyhypopomus gauderio; assembly: GCF_052324685.1. Taxonomy (NCBI): domain Eukaryota; kingdom Metazoa; phylum Chordata; class Actinopteri; order Gymnotiformes; family Hypopomidae; genus Brachyhypopomus; species Brachyhypopomus gauderio. Next base: position 8,900,155 of record NC_135223.1, read on the forward strand.
TATACCTGCCCATGTAATGTTGCTGATATTCTGACACGTGTGTGGATGTATATGTGTGTATGAGCCCCCCCCCCCCCCCCCCCCCCTCTCCTTACACATATATGTGTGTGTATATGTGTGTATGAGGCTCCCCCTCTCCTTTTTACCATTCTGTAATTGCTAAAAACTAGGGGTGGGCATAGATTAATTTTTTTAATCTAGATTAATCTCACTGAAATCTTGAAATTAATCTAGATTAATCTAGATTAATCTATATTAAAATGGCTCATATGCGTGCTACCCAAGTAATGACTAAAAGTCAGTTTTTGAGATAGGGTTTCTTAATACAGGGGGTGCATTCGATCAGGGGCTCATATTCTGTTTCAAAATGCAGCTTGAGAAAGCTGTTCTACTTTGATACTTGAAGAAAAAAAAGCATGCTCAATAAATGTAGGCTACTCGTGTTCAACGGTTTATTCAGTTAAACATGAATTTGTAAGCCTACTGTACATTAAAAGGGGTTGATAACATGTTTATTCAGCTAAACATGATATTTGAAATGTAAGCCAACATTTAGTACATTTAACCTCATGGACGTAATTTGGGGGGGACTTTTTCAAAAGCCGGTTTTGGTCCTCTGCAGTTTTAACGGTTAAAAAGAAATATTTAAATAGTTACGAATCTAGCGCTAGGACCATGCAGAAAACGACCGCTCCGAGCTCCGCTCCGGTAACACTTTACGTTCCTAAAAATTAATTTTCCATGAAGCAAACCTGGCGACTTCGTGGCTGCATCCATGTAAATACACGAACGATTTGTAATTCACAGGTTTGAAAACTCGTTCTTGCCCCTACTGTGCAATTTGGTTAGGAATACAGCCGAGCTAAACTATCAAGGTTAAAGTCATCATAGTTTGCTTGCTCATTTTGACCCAGTTCCCAACCCAACTTTAAGAATAGATTAACGGCGATAATTTTTATATCGCCCGATAAGTATATCAAATTAACGAACGCCGTTAACGGCCCCACCACTACTAATAACCCACCAACATTGAAACTTAGCAACTATGTAACCTTGCTGAGGACAAAAAAGGATAACAGATATATAGCACAATGTAACTCTTTATTCCTTACATATGCATGTATGTGGAAAGCATTTCAACTTTTTTTTATATTGGTCCCTGACTGCTCCCGATCTGCCTTTTCTGTTTGTTATTGCTGTTGATATCTGTGTTCTCTTTTTATAAAAAATACCAATGAAAATAAATTCTAAAAAAAATTAAATTGTTAATATTCATTAATATTAATATTCAGCAATGAGACAAGAGGGAATTCACCACCTTTGCAAGCTTGTCTGAAAGAACTGTTGCTAGCATTGCCGATCAGGCATTGCTTGGATTACCCAGATAAGGAAATGTGCTTTTCAGCTGTTTGCTGTTGTTCAAATGTTCACCTAATACTGATGAAGAAAGAAACAGAGAGACATGACAGAGCATCTCTTTGAGGTTTAAAATTGTTGAAAGGAAGTAGCATATATCAAATGCCTTTGATCAACAAATGCTTTTTCTCTATCTCTTTTCCTTCTCGTTTGCTGTTCTGCAGGTCAAGAGGTCAGTCAGACTATTGAACAGGCCATCAGCGGTGACTTCATGGGACGCCTAATTGTGCAGCCCACTGGCTGTGGTGAAGAGAACATGATCGGCATGACTCTGCCCCTCATCGCTACACACTACCTAGACAGTACCAAGCAGTGGGAGACAGTTGGGTTGAACCAGCGTAACGAAGCCATCAAACACATCCAGACAGGTAAGAATGAAAAGCACTCCTCGTGTGCCTTCTGACCTTTGATACAAGCAGTTAAGAGATACTCTAGCCTTAACTGTCTAATTAGACAGCTAGGCAGGTATTCTGAATATTACCTGTATTACCTTGCAGTAAAGTCATGATATTGGCTACTTTAATCCAAAAACATTGAATATCTGAATGCAGCCACTTTGCATGCATGCAGCTGGTGTTTCTTTATGAAGGACAAAGGTGTTTCTTCATGAAGGACTAAGGTGTTTTAGATACACCTATCTTATAGGTCCAGCTTAAATGTTTACAATTACAGGTTGCAGTTCATTACCAGCCACTCTCAACCTCATTAATTACTGGTCAGATTCTGTGTGCATATTGAGTGCAGTGTATTTACCACATGTAGATCTTATTGTATAAAAATATTTTTAATTTAAAGCATCACAAGTCAAGGAGTGTAATGGTAAGGTCCAGGGCTGGGTCATCTGCACCAAGTAATCAAGGGAATAGTCTCCATTGAGCGGGCCGCCCAATGGAGAATGGGTTCACATTTGAGTCTTGGTCCTCCCAAAGTTTCTTCTTTTTCCCCCCGCCATCATAGGAAGTTTTTCCTTGCCACTGTAACCTCTGGCTTGCTCATTAGGGATCTGGACCCATACAATTGTAAAGCTACTTTGTGACAACGTGTTGTAAAAAGCGCTATATAAATAAATTTGACTTTGACTTTTACCCCTGATAAAGTTTGCCCCTTTTATCTCTTTCAGGTTATGGGAAACAGTTGACTTACCGTAAACAGGATGGATCATACGCCGCATGGACACACAGACCTAGCAGCACATGGTGAAAATCCTCCCTTGCAAGAGATGACATTCCACTCCTCTTCTACATTTTTACATTTACGGCATTTAGCAGACACCCTTATCCAGAGCGACTTACAAACTGCTTTGCATCCGATCACAGAATTCATCCTAGGAAATAGTATGGATAGGCCAGAATTCAAGATACCATTGAGTCAGACTACTACTAAACTACAGGAGTCAATGTCATTACCAAGTGTATTGCAAGTTAGACATTTGCCAAGAAACACAAATAAACATAGACAGACATACAATTTAAAGAACAATGGCAAGTGGTATCAGCTGAGTTAGTGCTCTGGTAAGAACTCAACAAACAGGTGGGTCTTCAGTCTACGCTTGAAGATAGCAACAGACTCTGCAGTCCTAGCAGCTAATGGAAGATTGTTCGACCATCTTGGAGCCAGGACGGAGAATAGTCTGGAGCTTTGTCTTCCATGAGACTTTAAGCATGGAATTTCGAGTCGAATTTCTCTTCTGAAATTAATTTGCATTATACTAACTAAACATTTTTTCATTATTTGCTCATTTCTGTTTGTTGTTTTTATAAAGGCTGACTGCATATGTGGCAAAAGTGTTTGCAATGGCCAATGATCTCATTGCCATCCAGGAAAATGTCCTCTGCAGCGCCCTCAAGTGGCTAATCCTGAACACACAGATGCCAGACGGCATGTTTAAAGAGGGCACAGGTGTGATTCGTGAAGAGATGGTTGTAAGTTAAGATTCATCTTTGGCTTTTTGTTGAACGTATTCAGGTTAATTGTGTCAGTAAAATCCCATGGTAAAGGCTTTCATGGTGTTTTCAGGGTGGTGTGCAAGGGAATGATTCTGATGCCTCACTGACTGCCTTTGTCCTAATTGCTTTGCAAGAGGGTTACGATCTCTGTGCCAAATCAGTCACTGTAAGCCAAACTGATATATAACAGCAAAAATTGTATCATGCTCTGGAATAAAATTTCAAACACCTTTTACCTCTCTGTAAATCTTTCTTGTGTAACATTTTAGATTCTTCCATATAGCATTACAAAGGCCACTGAGTACCTGCAACACAGAATTCCGACCTTAACCAATCCATATGCGGTTGCTATGACTTCCTATGCCATGGCCAATGCTGGCAAATTCAACAAAGACTTCCTGATGAAGTTTTCCTCTAAAGGTCAGTGCTGTTCAAATCTTAAATTAATGATTATTTAAAAATCTGAAGCATGTTTATGACTTACTTATCAAAATATTTTACTGCAGTGACCGTTTGGTGCAGCCTTTGAGACAACCCCTCCATGGTTCCCTTTTCTCCATCACATAAACAGATGGTTCTTTTTGGCAAGTTCCCAGAGTGCTCAACTTCTCCCTGGAGGCCACGGGCTACGCTCTGCTGGCTCTGGTCAAGGCGAAGGAGTATGATACAGCAGTGAAAGCAGTGCACTGGCTCAATAAACAGATCAGACCATATGGGGGTTACGGCACCACTCAGGTAGGCCACACAGCCCATATGGAGGGTCTGACACCACTCAGGTAGCCCACACAGCCCATATAGAGGGTCTGGCATCACTCAGGTAGGCCCACACAGCCCATATGGAGGGTCTGGTACCACTCAGGTAGCCCACACAGCCCATATGGAGGGTCTGGTGCCACTCAGGTAGCCCACACAGGGTTCACACACTAAACTCAGCTGTTCAGCAGCACATGGCTTGGACAAATTGGTTATTGGGAAAACTAGCTTAGAACATTCCAGTTTTAAAGTAAGTGGCACAGGTCCAGACACTCTGTAATGAAGTGTAATGTATCGAAAATGTGTATACTCAAAATATAATAAATGGGAAGTCTGAGTAGCTCCAGTAAGGTTTACTGAGTGTACTCAGGACTGGATGAAACTGGAAATGTGTGATTTACTTGGAGAATTTACTGGATTCCTTTGATCATAATTTCCTTTTACTGCACTGAATTCCTTTGGTCTGCCTGAATTTAAACTGATTTGGTTTCTTTTCTCTTACTCAAAGCATCAGAGGTGAAAAAGAAGGTAAAATTCAAAAAGCACGTTTAATCTCAAGTTTCATGTCACTTAGGCAACCATCATAGTGTTCCAAGCTGTGGCAGAGTACTTTAAGCAGGTGAAGAAAGCTCAGAAAATGTACTTGGATGTGGAGGTTGTTGTGAGTGGACAGACAACGCCCAATAGATGGACTTTCAATAATGAATATTCAAATCTCACATACTCTATAAAGGTAAAATGTAAATTTTTACTCAGATAATTTCCTTTATTGTCTTTATTCATTATCTTCTGTTTTCCCTGAGTTAAATCAAACTTATAATATATTCGGGATGTTTAAGTTAATGTTTAAAAAAAAACGGCCCTGAATAAAAGGTTTTGTTGCTTGTACAGGTTAATCTTGCGCAGGAATTTAAAGTAACAGCTAAAGGAACTTCTGTAGGATCTCTCCAAGTAAGTATTTACCAAACAAGCCTGCTTTGTTTCTAAATGCTTGGATTTTAACTGAAAATCAAATATTTATCTTATAGGTCTGGACAGTGTACTATGCTAGGCCTATTGAGAAGCAGAATGATTGTAAAATGTTTAATTTGGCTGTTAAGATGGAAGCACAAGCTCGTGGTAAGGTTCCTGATCTCTTTTTTGGCTTTAATTCTGATATAAAAGCAAGCAAATTAAATGAACATCCCGCCCCCTCTTTAAAAATGAAATTGATACTCATACTAATGTTTTGAACTTCAGTAACATATCCAGGAGCCAAGGAAAGTTTTTTGCTTACCATTGAAACCAAGTGAGTATTTGTCACCTTTCGTTTGATTTTCACTTGGGCACTAGCTAATATAACATTTTGCAGTTACATCCAAAATGTTTTTTCTCAGAATTGTAATAATGTGTAAATGAATTTCAGTGGTGTTTCATTATTCTGTAAAGGTACATGAATCCAAACAGAGATGCCACTATGTCTATTTTGGATGTTGACTTGCTGACGGGCTTTGTGGTGGATAAGAATGATCTGACGGATGTAAGGAAAACTCAGACAGATATGTCATTTTGTGATTTGTTTTTTTAAATATGTGATATTGCACAGTCTATGTGCAATGCATGCTTTTAACAGCATTATTTGAGAATATATTTCACTTTCAACTGAGCAACTCAGCATTGTCAAAGTAAAATAAAATCCAAATTTTGTTCAGTTTGTTCACCAACTCACAATTCAAATATATTTAGTAAAATTTCATTTCTGTAATTTGCATTCAATTCAGTGCTCCTAGAGAACCTCAAAGTTGTCTATGCACTTTTTTTCAAAAAGATTTTTGTTTGTTGTCAAACATTTGAGCACATTTTCCTGTAATGTAATGTTATTTTTTATGAACTGAATACTTGGTAGGAGGAGATCTGGGCTGTGCTGAAGAATGCAGAATGCACATGCTCAACTTCTCATTTTTCTCCCCCTTGCAGTTTTAAGTATTGTAGCTGTAACAATCAAGTTGAGGCAGGAATGTAGAGACAGGCATACAGAAAAACACACAGTTTATTTTAAGTTAACAACAGCAGCACAAGGCTTACATTCAACACAGAACATGTACTGTATTGGACTCACAAAGACGAGCATGGGACAAGACTAACTCACACAATATATACTTAATACATAACGAGCACCATGTGTAACACATTGGATTAACAAGACGGGTGAACACATACACAAACAGCCACACTCACAGGAAGTACATATATAGATGTAGACTACACATACACATGCCCGAAGGGAGGGGTCTGGGACTGTACCATGACAATAGCAGATTTTGTTTAGTTTATAAATGCCTAATTTTATCAACAATCGTGAACAGTTTACAAAATAGACGAATCCATAAGATTAATATGCAATCTTTTTTCTGTTCCATAAAAAAATTAGCTAACAACTGGTAAGGACAGATATATATCGCAGTTTACGGTGGATAAATGGCTTTCGGATCGAGGTTCCCTCATCATCTATGTAGATAAGGTACATGTGGCATTTTCTGGGTACTTGGACTACAATTAAGAAATTAATAACTGTCTGACATGATTTTGCTGCTGCTTATCAGATATCTCATTTAGAGGTAGACAGGATTTCTTTCAGACTGCACAAGGTCACAGACATGACAATGATTAAGCCTGCTGCAGTCACTGTGTATGAGTATTACTCTCCAGGTATGTTGAACAGACATGTGCGCACACACTGTGTCTTTCTGTCTCTCTCTGCACACACATTTCTTTCTGTCTCCCTCTCACACAGATAAAATTTTTGTGTTTTCACAGAGGACAGCTGTGTAAAGTTCTACCAGCCTATAAAGGAAGGTGGCACTCTAAGCAGACTGTGCATTGACCAAAAGGATTTGTGCCAGTGTGCTAAAGGTGCATTTAAAGCTAATTCTATGACAACCAAAAAGCAACATAGGCCTCATTTTTGTTTGTTTGTGGCTCATTTCCACTTATTTTCTTCTAGTGTTTAATTTGCACATACAAATGCACTCCAAAACTTTACTGTCTCCTTAAACAGATAACTGCAGTGTTCAGAAGAAGAAAATAATAATTGATGATGATCGGGACAAAAAGGCTTGTGAACATGGCGTGGATTACGGTAAACATGGAGAACAGTGTTCTTTTGTCTTTCCCTGTGTGATGTGTGTATCCATTCTTACTGTACACTCACACAATCCATCCACAGTTGTTACAGCAATAGATCAACGTGGATATATGAATAACAGTTAAATGAATGATGACTGTTGTAATGTGTACTTTTTCCAGTTTACAAAACCAGAGTTGTGGGTATGGATTTCACACCATTCACAGACACCTACAAGATGAAGATTGAAAAGGTCCTGAAAAACGGTATGACAGTTGAAAAAAAAAGACATAAAATTCATGTAAACAATCTGTTCCATAACCTTCTGAACATGTAAGTTATAAAGATGGGGGTGAAGGTTGTGAGAATTTTATTGTGCAGGTGCAGGTCCTCTGCTAACCACGAGGGTGTGGTGTAGCACCCTCTGCACCCCTATGTCCCACTTCCTTGCCTTGTCCAAGAAACGTGTCATACACATGTGTGATGCGTTGTGCTATGTACACCATGGCAAAAAAAACTTTGTTTTTGGAAACACCAGGTGGAAGTGCTGACTGAGTCTTATTTATCTTTTAAAAAGCTAAAGAACTGAATTAAGCATTTCAAAGCAGGGAAAGGCAGGAACTGTTCCAGACTGGTGGCCCCATGACTGGAGGTGAAAATATCTGAAAATATAACAGTCCACGCATCTTCCCAACCTGATGAACATTTCTGAATTTGTCAAACATTACAAAGTCAGTTCTCCTGTAGCAAATGTGTACAAAAATAAATAAAAATGTAGTTCATTTATTGATGTTACAAAAAATCTACAGGGAAATTTAAAGATTTATCTGGCCTACTTAAACTACTTAAAAGACGCATGAAGTTGTAAAGCTTGCTCACATGTTCAATGCCAGGATAATTTGTGTCACCCCTGTAGTTTGGTTATTCATTTGTATTTTTATAAATCTTCTGTAGGCTCTGATGTAGGTGTGGAGGGACAGGGGAGAAACTTCACTGGTCATGCCAACTGTAAGGAATCGTATGGATTTCAGGAAGGAAAGACCTACCTCATCATGGGCCAAAATATCCACCTACCAAGGGTTGGAGGAAGGTACTCGTACATAGGATTGTATATCTGGAACATTTTTGGGATTTGCTTTCAGTATGCACATATGATTGCAATTCTATATACTGAAAAGTCTGTTAATTGACTTTATTGTGAACTTCATGTTTGAGAGATGTTGACCATATATGTGTGGACCCTCACTTGTAGACCACAGTACATCCTGGATGAGCAGACATGGATTGAATACTGGCCCACAAGTGAGGAAGGGCAAACCGCAAAATACAGAGAGAAATACGTTGGAATCAGTGAGCTTTCTCAGATGTTTAAAGACTTTGGATGCACTACATAAACAAGTCTGATTCAAGACAATTAATAAATATTCAAAGAGTAACACATCTCTGCACACACATATCTGCCTTTTCCTATTAACATGGCTCTGAATTTGTGTCACCATTTACTTGCTAAAAACAGCATCACATTTATTCCAAAAAATACACCATTTCTCTTTCCTCACGTAGAGCATCAAAGGCAAAAAATAAATATAATAAACTTTACATAAATAAATAAACTTTACAGAAAATGTTACTAAAGGTATTCTTGGCTTTTTAAATTCTTATTTTTTTATTTTATGGGGGGAGGAGGCAGGCACGACAAGTGGGTAACATCAATAGACAAACGTTTATTGTGAGGTACAAAGAACAAAGTGTGGTGCGGATAGCACAAGCACTCCACAAACACACTCACAAGGCACGAGTTTCAGACAAAGATGAGCATGAGACATTGCGCGAATGCACATTAAATAAGTGTAGAACACATACCCACGTGATCATGAGACAAGGCACAGGCAAGACTAACGAACACGCTCACAAAACAACCCACCCCCCTGGAACCAGGGTACCCGCGGGTCCTTAAAAAGTCTTAAAATGTCTTAAATTTAGTTTTACATATTCAAGGTCTAAAAATGTCTTTAAATGTCTGGAATTTTAGGAGGGGAGTCATTAAATAAGTGTGTTGCTCAGTTTTTCTGTTTTATTTTACCGATGTATATCCCACAATAATGATCATTTCCGCAACGGCCGTATACTCCGCCTGCTAAATGGCAGTAGTACGTCACCTAACAGGTGGAAACAGCAGACGATGCTTTAGCTGCCTAACAAGCTCCTTTCCTTATTTGAGCGATGCGGCGGGAACAACAATGCAAGGCTCCAATGCAGACATGGGTAAATGTCTATTCAGTGAAGTGGCTGGAGGATGAAAAATATTGTGGCTGGCTGAAACCTTCCAGTGATTCGTATGAGGCGCGATGTGAACTTGTCGAAAAACATTCAAACTTGGTACAATGGGCTGTAAAGCGCTGGATTCTCATATGAAATTTGAAAAACACAAGCGATATGATAGCACTCGTAATAGTAATATGCATATCAAGTCATTCGCTGCTAACTGCAGTTTAACTGTAAGTGCCAAAAATTATTTGTCTACTGTGTAGTGCGACCAAACATCCGTATTTCCCGGGACGTATTTCACGTCCTGTCCCGGGTTTTTTTTTAAGTGAGGAAATATCCTGTTTTTTAAATTACCTTCATTGGATCATTACAATTTAAATGTACAGGCACAAGGGCACTGCACACGGTGCTGCATGTGCCGTAATCCCTGAGCCGCATCAAGCTTGGTTTATACTTGACGCGTCGCAACCGACGCGAGGTTCCGCGTGCCGACAATGACGTAATCGCAGTGGCTCCACCCCTGCGCGAGGTCCCCGCGTGCTGTCGCTTCGCGAGGTCGTGCGTTGGAAGTACATCGTCTGTACCTAAAGGGACCAAGAATCATTAGGACCAAACCGTGATCATGGTCCAAATTCATACAACCAACACAGAAGAGAATCAGGTTGCATGATGAAAACAGAAAGAAAAATTAGGGACCAGAAAAAAGCTAAGACATGATCAAATGAAAACCACACAGTCTAAAATATTAGCTTACATAACAGGCAAGGACAAACAGAGGCTACATACAACACAGTGCTTACAAAAAGTAAAACTGCAAAGGAAAACTAAAAACACTGGCTTTAAATACACTGGGAAATTAGAGTGAACAATAAATAATGTGGGGCCAGAGATGGAAAATTTACTTGGGCCGACTGGATGGAAGTTCAGAGTCCGAGTGGGTGAGCCACCATGAGGTTGGGAAGATAATACCCAAATGCTTTGCTTACTGGAAGTGCAAGTATGTAATAAGTGAACCCATGAAGACCGGGAATAGGACCCCGTTGCTAAACTGGCACATTTACACTGTAAAAGTGGAATATAAAAAACAAAACAAAGAGGAAACAATCCTTAAAATGGTTTGGGGTGGGAAAAATTAACAAAGGATGCTAGTGGAAGGACTGACTATCTCAAATACAGAGGCAAAAACAACCACAAAACTTCAAAACTAAAAGAGTAGCCAGAAATAAACAAAAAATATTCAATAAATACTTATTGCGAAGGGAAGGAAAAGGTATCACCCAAGAAGAGAGAAAGACTCGAGAGGTTAGGAAGACAAAAGAGGCCCAAGAGAAATTCTCAATCATCTTCCTGGGTTACTGGGTAGTCACAGCGCTGACAAAACCTCAATCTGAAATGGCATACTTAAGCAATATGCACAAGATTTCAGCGCAGTACGTTCTGCTCAACCGTTAAAGCAGTACATTCTTTCAGTAGACAACAAGTATGCATACAACCTCGGACATACTACATCCGCCATTTTATGACATATGACCGATGACATCACACGATCATAGTAGAACGCTATTCATTTAAAGCATCATTCAACTTTTACCCTCATTTGGTCATGGATTTTTGACATCAAGAGTAGTGATTATCAACTGGTGGGTCGCGACAAAAAAGTGGGTTGCGGACAGCTTGTAAAAAAATTCATAGGCTACTCTTCTAATTTTGTACTCGTCTTTCATCTTGAAAAAAGACAGAGAGGCACATGCCAGGGCTCCAGACTGCGACTAAAATGGTCGCAATCGCAACTGTAGAAATTAGTTCCTTGTCGATGATCAGACTAAATAATAAATGCAACGTTTTATTCAGGAACATACAAAGCACCAAACACCACTGAGCAAGTAACCCACGGGCTGCACATGGAGAGAGAACGAACACTGAGCATTCCGATTGATTATGCCATAGAACACATGCAGATATGGTGGCCCATATTTAGCCAAATCATTTAGCCAAATGATCTACATCCCTTTCCTTTAGCATGTATCTCCACGTGAAATAAATCAGTACTGTTTAAATATCAACATGAAACCTTTCTTGCCATGTTGTTTTAGGATTTATAATACACAACACTGTAATGTAGTATTGGTTATCTAACAGCAAATCAAACTGAATTAACGCATTCCTCCAAGAGGACATTATTCATAATACTATCACAGCATGAGTAAAAGAATTTAGTGCCAATATCCAAAATACATTACATACAGTGGGGAAAATAAGTATTTAGTCAGTCACCAATTGTGCAAGTTCTCCCACTTAAAAAGAGGCCTGTAATTGACATCCTAGGTAGACCTCAACTATGAGAGACAAAATGTGAAAAAAAATTGAGAAAATCATTTTGTCTGACTTTTAAAGAATTTATTTGCAAATAATGGTGGAAAATAAGTATTTGGTCACTTATGTGAAGGAAATATTGATTATATTCATGTGTGATTCATGTTAATCATGTCCATGCAGACACTATAGCACGGTCTGTGTGAAAAGTACTGCTTAGTAATTAACTGTAACCATATTGAAGATGTTTTTCTGTAAGACTGAAGTTTTCTGTGCAGCAGCAGAGTTGGTGATAATATTGCTTATCCGTTTCTAAGCACCCAAGGTTGAATCCCAGGGAAACTGATAACTGCTCCTGGGAAGCAGGCATCCTTAGTTTTTTCTACACACACACTTTGACTATAAGAATCTGGACTGAGAGAGACAGTTCAGAGTTACTGCATGAAGCGTAAGCTTCACATTATACTTTTATATTTTGTAACTCTCTTGCTATCAAATAAATACTGCTTAATATATTATAAGACCTCGAATTCTGTGCCATCAATTCCACCACACTTACAAACAAGCAAGATTTCTGGCTGTCACAAACCTGTAACTTCTTTTTTAAGAGGCTCCTCTTTCCCCCACTCATTACCTGTATTAATGGCACCTGTTTGAAGTCGTTAACAGTATAAAAGACACCTGCCCACAACCTCAAACAGTCACACTCCAAACTCCACTATGGTGAAGACGAAAGAGCTGTCGGAGGACACCAGAAACCGAATTGTAGACCTGCACCAGGCTGGGAAGACTGAATCTGTAATAGGCAAGCAGCTTGGTGTGAAGAAATCTACTGTGGGAGCAATAATCAGAAAATGGAAGACCTACAAGACCACTACTAATCTCCCTCGATCTGGGGCTCCACGCAAGATCTCAGCCCGTGAGGTCAAAATGATCACAAGAACGGTGAGGAAAAATCCCAGAACCACAAGGGGAGATCTAGTGAATGACCTGCAGAAAGCTGGGACCAACGTTACAAAGGCTACCATCAGCAACACACTACGATGCCAGGGACTCAGATCTTGCAGTGCCAGACGTGTCACCCTGCTTAAGCCAGTCCATATCCAGGCACGTCTGAAGTTTGCTAGAGAGCATTTGGATGTTCCAGAAGAGTATTGGGAAAATGTCATGTGGTCAGATGAAACCAAAGTAGAACTATTTGGTAAAAACACAACTCGTCGTGTTTGGAGGATAATGAATGCTGAGTTGCATCCAAAGAACACCATACCAACTGTGAACTATGGGGGTGGCAACATCATGCTTTGGGGCTGTTTCTCTGCAAAGGGACCAGGACGACTGGTCCGTGTACATGAAAGAATGAAGGGTGCAAACCTCCTTCCATCAGCAAGGGCAATGAAGATGAAACGTGGCTGGGTCTTTCAGCATGACAATGATCCCAAGCACACTGCTAGGGCAACAAAGGAGTGGCTTTCAAAGTCCTGGAGTGGCCTAGCCAGTCTCCCGATCTCAACCCCATCGAAAACCTTTGGAGGGAGTTAAAAGTCCGTGTTGCCCGCCAACAGCCCCAAAACATCACTGCTCTAGAGGAGATCTGCATGGAGGAATGGGCCAACATACCAGCAACAGTGTGTGCCAACCTTGTGAAGACTTACAGAAAACGTTTGACCTCTGTCATTGCCAACAGAAGATATACAACAAAGTATTGAGATGAACTTTTGTTATTGACCAAATACTTATTTTCCACCATTATTTGCAAATAAATACTTAGTCAGACAAAATGATTCTCAATTTTTTCACATTTTGTCTCTCATAGTTGAGGTCTACTTATGATGTTTACCGGCCTCTCATCTTTTTAAGTGGGAGAACTTGCACAATTGGTGACCGACTAAATACTTATTTTCCTCACTGTACATACAAATTTTACATATGTATATGGCAGGCTGTATCCTACTGCATGTATTTTGGGTTGGGTCTGCAGATGCAGCCTGAACGTGTCATGTTGGGTACCTTGCTATTCTCAGTGGGGATATGTGTTGTAGGTTTGACCTGTGGTGGCGATGTGTGTTGTGACTGCATATCGTTTGACTCTGGGGTGTGTGTGGTGTTGTGGGGAACACTGTTGTGAAAGTGTTCTCAGAGTCTAGGTCAGGCATACTCAACTAAATTTGTCCGCGGTCCAATTTTGGCTGATACCTGTGACCTGAGGTCGAACGTAAGTTGTTGAGCGGGGTGGCGAACGTAACACTCGTGACGGAGTGTTTTTTCAATAGCCCTGAAATAAATGCTACGGTTTTTTTTTTTGGTCCGTGTCCAGTTAATCAGGAATGAGATTGGGTCCGGACAGGACTGTGTTCGGGTCCGGATCCGGACCGCGGTCCGCCAGTTGAGTACCCCTGGTCTAGGTGCTCTGTGTACAGTAGTGGTGGCTCTGCAACAAGACGAATGTGTCTGTGATTTCCTCTATATGATTTCCTGTTGGATTGAATGATGTAGGAACGGGGCTCCTTGCACCTCTCCTTCACAGTCCCAAGTTGGGCATGTCCTTTGTCCTTACGTATCGACATCCTTCTTTGAGAGGCTGTAGCTGGTGATTTGACTTGTCGTAGTGGCGCTTTAGAGCAAGCCGCTTGTTGAGAAGCTGTGCGCCGACTTGCTGGGTGTTTTTTGGGGATGGTTCCAGTAGTTTTGTACATACCGGAATGGCTGCGTGTGTTTGACGTGACATCCAGTGATGGCTAAGTTACCTTGAAAAAGTAATCCGACTACTGATTACTCCTTTTAAAAGTAACTTAGTTACGTTACTGATTACTTGATTTTAAAAGCAACTACGTTAGATTACAAGTTACTTTAGTAGTTACATTCAGCAGCAAAATTAATTTTTCCAATATTCACTTTATTGCAAGTGCATTTTTAACAGTAACAATGTATTGAAGCAGGTTCGGTAACTGATGTAGAAACTGCTTAATCCAAAAATCCCGAGGAGGGAAACTTTATTGATAACGCAACCCTGGTGCGAGCAGGCTCCGCCCCCCCCAGTGTCACTTAAAGGGCTAAGACTCCTTGAGTGGCCAAGTGTCCATTAGGGAATTCACTGTGAGGAGTAGTAGTCGCTACAGTATCTCCTGACATTACGTTTGTGTAGCTGCGCGGTATTATTTGTACATTTATTTGTAAACGTAATACAATCGAACTGTTCCGTCAGACAGCTTGTGAAACGAAATACCATTACAATTTCAAGCATTTTAAAGTAGGCTACATTAGTCAAAATTCCAGCACTTTTCAAACGTGGAACACAAAGCAACATTCAAATTCATCAGGTAAATGTTCATTCCCCTGTTTTTGAGGGGTGTTTCTTTACACTACCACATATCGTTACGGGAGGACACTGCAAAAAATGACTTGTAAAACGTGCTCGCGCTCTCACAGGGTCGCGTGCGGAGTCGAGCGCTACGGTCAGACGAAAAGTAGAACTGAGCCAAGAAGAAAGCAAAAATATTTATTTTTACTAGGGAAAATAAAAATAGTAACGCACAGTTATTTGGATAAGTAACTTTAATCTGATTACTGGACTGGAAATAGTAGCGCATTATATTACTCGTTACCGAAAAAAGTGGTAAGATTAGAGTAACGCGTTACTAAGTAACGCGTTACTGACATCACTGGTGACATCAGATGTTCAGCGGGTGAGCCTAATGTTGGATCACAGGGGACATTCCTAAAGTTTAGAAGATTGGGGTATTTAAATCAGTTCCATCTCTGAGATTTTTCCATCAGCTGCTTGGCACTGTGGACTGCTCTCTCCACAAGGCCGTTTGACTGGGGAAGCTCAGTGCTGCTGGTGGCATGAATGAAATCCCACTGTTTGGCAAAACAGGATGCGTGGTGTACCGTGGACTGAGAAATGTCTCTTCAGTTTGGAGATCACGGTTGATGACGTGATATCACGGTAAAGGTCGATTTTGAATAATCCGGAATATGAATCCACAAGCACCTGGTATTGTTTGCTTTGCCACTCAAATATGTCTGTGGCCACTGTGGACTATGGAAGTCCTGGAACTGGCTGCAGCTGAAGAGGTTCTTTTTGATGATGAGACTTGGTACTGTTAGACCAGGAGTGGCCAACCTGCGGCTCTTTGCCTGGTTTCATGCGGCTCCCAGCCGGTCCGCACTCTCACCTGCACGAACGGTCTGTGCCGTGGCCCGGTTACCTCATCAGCTCTGAGGACGACACACTGCTACATCTTCGTGCTGCATGGTTTGTTTACAAGCCTAGCAAGCTGCTAATACTTTTTAAACCGGCGTGGAAAACACGCATTTGACTGTCTTCACACACTCACACAAGTTACTAATTCGCCAACTACTGGCAATCGACCGATCGCGATATAATAGTTATTTTTTGTCCATTACACCCCTGGTCTCTGGCGGGTTAGCCACCCCTGTGTTAGACACTGCACATGAGAGTAATTCCTCTATGTTTTGTGACATAGTTGGCCAAAAGATGACACTTCTACAGGGTGGCCGCGGGTCCTTAAAAAGTCTTAAATGGTATTAAATTTCATTTTTGTCAAATAAGGCCTTGAAAAGTCTTATTTTGTCTTAAATTTTAATCCACAATGTCTTAAATTTGCAGAGCTAAATTTAGGGATGAATAATTCCGTTAGCGGTGTGTTGAACTTAAATATTGCTCGCAAGTATTTCGGGCTTAACGAGCACCGGTAGTTGTTGGACTGGCGGGATCATAATTTCATGCGGGCTGTATGTACGTTAACGTCTGTTCGGAGAGATGGGGAAATGCAAACTTAGCCAGAAATGGTTGGAAGACCCGACATATTCTTGGTGGCTCAGAGCTGTCACAGATACCAGCGAGGCTCGTCAGCAGCAGCCTGCAATATCTACGTTTTGCCCAACAAGAGAACTATTCAGTCGAGCTCTGCTCAACGTCGCATTCACGCTGTAGGCTATGCGGCTCTACCAATACTTTGAAGGCTTAGGTAATATGGGCGCTAAAAACAGTTAAGAATCACCAGTCATACAGATCCAACGAAGGAATTGACTCATTGTTTAAAACCACGTTCCCTGATGCCGCCTTCAAGTCTGGTTATACTTTCGCGAGTGACCGTAGCGCGTGAACCTCCGCGAACGGCGGGACCGTTGCAGTGTTGTCCGAAACGATATATGTGTTAGTATAAAGAAACACTCCTCAAAAACAGGGGAAGGAACATTTACCTGACCAATTTAATGTTACTTTGTGTTCCAAGTTTGACAAGTGCTGAAATTTAGGCTAAAGTACTTGAAAATGCTTGAAATTGTAACTGCTTCATTTCACAACAAATATCTGTCTGACTGAACAGTTCTCTTTACGTTAACAAATACGAGCCTCTTGTAATTCCAGGACGAAACATGAGAGAACGTGAAGACGTTAAGATTGGGCGTTTTGAAAATAAACAACCATTAAATAATGTGATAAAAAAGCGAATTATTTCGAATCATTGAGTATATGTATAAATATTTTACTTATTTAAGTTTAATGTGCTGGGATATATAGAAATGGACCATGAAAGTGACGTACAAATGATTTAATTCCATCTTGTTACGGTGTATGAACCCTGCAAACACGACTTGGTTAATTGCAAGCCGCTCGCGCATGGGCGAAACCACCGCGATTACGTCATTTTCGACGCAGCGGCTGACGAGCGGCTCGCGCGCTGTCGTACACCTTAGAGGTCTGCACTCCCGCGGTAATCCCGCGGGTCCCGCGGGACCCGACAGAATATCTTGCGGCGCGGGACAGAATTTAATTGTTATTGGCGGGAGCGGGAGTTGAATTAGTCCAGGCGATGCGGGAGCGGGACCACATATACATGTAGAAAAATCCCGCAAATTAATAGTCTAGAAAATTATAATAATAACAACGCAATGATTTCCATGCATAAGGAACAGGACGAAAACAACTAATCATTCAGTAAGTAAGCAATAAACTAATTCAAAATATTGGCTAAGCAACTGATCACGTGAACATGAAGTGTGCGTCATTTTGTCATTTTGAATCAGAAATGGCAGAGACTGTAGACCAGGGGTCGGCAACCTTTGAGACATGGAGTGCCAACTTTAACATGTCCAGTCAATGAGTGTGCCACTATGGCGGCGAGTTTAAATTGTTGACCGAGGAGGGGGGGAGGTGTAAATCGACACAAAAAGTATTATATCGCGATCGATCGCCAAGTTTAAACGCCTCCGCCGTTCGCGCGAGGTGTGCGTGCGGAGTCGCGCGCTACGGTCACTCGCGAAAGTATAATCCATTAATATAATAATTTATATTAAAATATATATTTTTGCTGATGCTGGTCCAGCGTGTCGCGTGCCAGTGACTATGCCTCGGTGTGCCAATGGTGGCACGCGTGCCATAGGTTGCCGACCCCTGCTGTAGACGGTCAACCAGTTTCAGCTGTGGAAAATTCTATTAAAACAGGCGAATACACCACAATTAAGCCAACTACAGGAAAGTCTGATGTATGGAAGTCATATTCCATTGTAATTAATGGAGATGGAAATCGGCTTGTTGTGATACATGTCAGAAAGTGTTGGTGTACGTCATCTAACGGGATGTGTTTGGACTGTGATAAGAAATGGGACAGCGCGATCAATCGCTATATTGCTGTTTTAATAAATACATAAGAAAATTTCAAGTACTAAATCTAATTAACTCAATTCATATTAGGATTGCGGGCGGGGGCGACAGAAATGTGTATGTGGTGGGCGGGTGCGGGATTAAAACAAGCGATTTTTTGGCCGGTGCGGGCGGGAGCGGGATTAAAACAAGCAGGTGCGGGCGGGAGCGGGATTAAAACAAGCGATTTTTTGGCGGGAGCGGGCGGGAGCGGGTCTAAAACAAGCGGGAGCGGGATTAAAAAAGCAGTCCCGCGCAGACCTCTAGTACACCTCTCGAAATTTGTAAAAACTTCGCGCGCGCCGCGCTTCAGCGCAATTAACCAAGTCATGTTTGCAGGGTTCATACACCTTAACAAGATGGAATTAAATCATTTGTACGTCACTTTCAAGGTTAAGTATAAACCAGTTATAATAATAATTTACTTGCTGAACAAGCCGAAGGGAAAGCAGGAACCCTGATGGCCAAAGTGATCACAAAATCAAACATCCTTAGAAAGAGTTTCAGAGAAAAATTAGCAGAACTGAAAGGGGTTGAGCGTGAGCTGGAGTGTGGATCAGAAAAACAGGAAAAATGGCCTAGTTTGTGTGTGTGTGTGTGTGTGTATGGTATGATGCTGTTGTCAGTGTTTGAATTTTGTTTTGTATAAAGTTTCATTGTGTATACTGTACAGTGAAAAAAAATGTAATGTTTGTGTCTTGTATTGTCCGTCTTGTGCATTAACATTTGAAGTTTTCAAGCAGCTAGATTAATTAATGTAAATAATCAGTTGGTTTTTGTGCTTTATTTTAACGTGTATGATCTTGCGAGTTGGTCTTAATTTTATTTGGAAAACGGTATTAAAAAGTCTTAAAATGTCTTAATTTTCCCTTGGTCAAACCTGTAGACACCCTGCTTCTAGCTCTGCGCATGGTCACTTCAACACCTGGGTGGCCTTTGTGCACAATGTTGATGTATTCTTTATGCAGGGATTTGGGAATGACCACCTTTGACCCTTCATGACAATACCATCCAGTTCATCTCTGTAAGGGAAAAAGAGACCAACAGCAGGCTGGGGCAGGTTTTGTCTGGTGGGCCATCCTCGCTGGATGACTGCACTGAGGGCCTGTAGTACATTGTCCTCTGCTGTGTGCCTTCGGAGTTCCTCTAGATGGGCTGTGGAGATATAACTGACTGACATGACTACATAAGCATCGTTTTCAGGAGGGCTCCGAGAGATTTGAGAGCGTGGGGCTCTTGAAAGCGTATCTGCCACATGTATTTGCCCTTTGAACACCAAGTTAATGTTATAGCTCTGAAGCCAGAGTAGCATTCTCTGGACACAGGCAGGGGCTGCGTGAATGGGTTTCTTCAAGATAGTCACCAGAGTTTGGTGGTCGGTTTCCACAATCGTGGGCTTTCCATATACATAGTTCCTGAATTTTGTGCATGCAAATACAACTGCTAAAAGCTCCTTCTCAATTTGTGCATAACGTGTCTCTGCATCTGTGAGGACACATGATGCAAACGGTCTTCCATTTTGCATTCACGCAGGTCTTAGCCCATAACATGATGCACTACAGATGATGAGTGGCTCCCTGACATCATAATACGCTAATACTGGTGGGCTGGACAAGCATGACTTTAGGCTATCGAATGCCTCCTGATGCTACTGTAACCAACACCATGCAGTCTCTTTGTGGGTCAATGTCCTCAGAGGTGTTGCAATTTCACTTAGGTTTGGGATACACTTGCCAAGGTAGTTAACCATACCAAGAAAACACTGTAGTGATGTGACATCAGTGGGGACTGGCATATTTGTGATTGCTGTCATTTTAGAAGTATCAGCTTTTAAGCTTTCGCTTGTGAAAATATGGCCTATATAGGCTACTTGTTCCAGGCGAAATTTGCATTTGCATTTGCAAATCTGATACACTACATCAGGGGTGCCCACAAGTTTTCAGCTTGCGAGCTACTTATTAGATGACCAATTCAGAAAGATCTACCGGGGTTGGGTGGGGGTTGTGAGGAGGCGAACGAAATTTGTTGGGGGGGGAGACGAAATTTGTGGGGGGGATTGCAGATTGGCTACCATGAATAGCTACCATGATCGACCGACATCGATCGCGATCGACGTAATGAGCACCCCTGCACTACATATTTCTCCCCCTTAAATATGAAAGTTCTGAACATTGGTTATACACTTGACTATATAACATTAACAACAGAATGGCAAGAACAATTCTCTTAAATGGGAAAGAGGGTAGACTGCCTCTATTCCCTGCTAAGTCCCAGGGGATTATTCTGCCCCATTCTTGAGGGTTAGCATTTTTATTTTACAAGTCAAGACGACCAGGTGGCTTCCTGATCCTCTGTGGATTTTTTCTTAGGGTTGAAGTCTCTGAACTAACAGCAACATCAGAAGCTTGTGGAGAAGAAGCAAAATAAGTCTTTGGTATGTTCGTATTTGACAGTTCACTAGCTAAAGCTAGATCTGAGTCATCGGTCACTGCATTTCCAGCAGGTTGACTTGAAAGTAACTGCTCAACATGTCTCCGCCAAACTTGGTTGTCCTGAGTACCGACCTTATATGAAACGGGTCCAGTCCTTTACAGAACAACTGCAGGAACCCACTTTTGTTTTGTGCAGTAGTTGTGAGCAAGAACATGATCTCCCTCCGAGAACTGTCGGTCTTTGGAACACTTGCTGCGTTGCTTGACCTGGCTTTGTTGTTTCTTGCGGATTCACCTGCACTAACGGGGCGACACACTGCTACATTTTCATGGTGCGCAGTTTGTTTACAAACCTAGCGAGCCGTTAATACTTTTAAAACCGGCGTAGTGGGAAACATGCATTTGACTGTCCTCACAGCTAATAATTTACACTCGCCGCCACCCACCCCCCCGCTCAACAAATTACACTCGCCCATGTATGATGTGGCTCTTTGCCGTAACACAGTAAGAAAAGTGGCTCTTGGTCTATGACGGGTTGGCCACCCCTGCTCTAATATTACAAAGTGCACTACGGATACCTGTTTAGCTCAGCGTACAAAATCTGATACACTACACAAACAACAAAAAAAAAAACGAAAAATAAAGACACAACTGACAGGTCGGAAGGATCTAACCGTGACAATCATATTTTGTATTTTTATTTTGTGATTGTATCTGACTTACATTTGTAAACAGCCAACTTGCTGCTTTCCGCCACTTTTCTCTGCTTCGAACACCTTTGCTGCTCCAGTTGAAGTATGGCATAGGACAGTGTTCCATAATCAAATACTGTCTGGTGCTAGAGCAGGGATGTCAAAGTCAAATACACCGAGGGCCAAAAAAACAAATTTGCTACAAGCCGAGGGCCGGACTGGTTCAATGTTTATTAAAACATATTGAAATGATTGCACATAGCCTATTGAACCAAGACCTAACACAGTGTATATTATTTAATGCTTAAATTAATAAAGCAATATTTTCTTATGGATCTGTCAGTAATTTCAAGTGAAAACATTTTTCAACAAGCAAACAGATAAAAACAAACTTCCTTCAAAGAAAACATGTCCTGTACATTAAATGAATAAAGTAATAAAGGTTTGAAAAGTGCTGGAATTTAGGCCAAAGTACTTGAAAATGCTTGAAATTGTAACTACTTTGTTTCACAACAAATAGCTATCTGACTGAACAGATCTCTTGTATTATGTTAACAAATACGAGCCTCTTGTAATTCCAGGATGAAACATGAGAGAACGTGAAGACGTTAAGATTGGGCGTTTTGAAAATAAACAACCATTAAATAATGTGAATTAAAAAAGCGAATTATTTAAAATCATTTCGACTATATGTATAAATATTTACTTAATTAAGTTTAACTGGTGCGCGCAGTTACAAAATTCGAGAGGTGCACGACCTTGCGAATCGACAGCGTGCGACGCCCTCGCGCACGGGCGGAGCCACTGCGATTACATCATTTTCGCCGCGCAGACCCTCGCCGCTTGTGTGCAGGCCCGTCGCGATGGGGCAGGCAAACCAGGCAATTGCTTGGGGCCCCAAGCTGGCCTGGGGCCCCCAGACAACAACAGGTTAAGAATTAAATGCAGCGACAAACTGTGTGAGCCCCCCTTTACATTCTCAAAGTCATGATCAATGACATGATCAGAATCCCCCTTAAGGGGGCCCCTCCCACCAGCTGCTGAAGGCAGGCAGATACTGTCCTGGCAGACAGCCAAGTTTTAGACGCCGGCAAATATGAAACGAATTTATCCATCAGGAAGCCAAAAGAGAAAACAAAAGAAGGAAGAGGAACACAAAAAAACAAAAGACAGTGGTAAGTGATTTACACTGGATAAATTAGGCCTACCTGTACAAATGGTGTAATTTAGCAGCAGGTAGGCTAAAACAATATATACTATATACGTCCCGGGCAGGGCTTAATTTGAGCCGGATCCTGCCGGAACAGGATCCGGGAACTCTTTAATTTTGAAGCGTGCGTTCCGGTAACTGTCTGCCTCGATCCGGTAACATTTTATGTTGTCCGCTGGGTTACCAACTCTCACGCATTGCATGAGTTACTAGCTCGCTAGCTCTGGCGCCAACCACCGGCGATATAACACTTAATCTGTGTCCATGTAAAAATGCGTTCCGGCATCGTTTGATTTACAAATTAAGCCCTGGTCCCGGGTAATCCCATACTTAAATCTGCTATGTTCAGCTACAAGTAGTAAATTTGTAAAGTAGTTAGTTTGAGGTGTTTAGCATTGGTAGCTATATCAATGCAGCTGGGATCCATCTAAATATCAAAATCAGAAAAAAATATTGTAATGCTATCTCTAACCATATCTTTTCTTTCTACCTCAAGGTGCTTTGCTTAAATTTCTAAGCCCTCTTCCTAAAGATGCCTCTGATGAAGGTAGAATGAATTTCTCTCACTAAGCTGTTATTACTGACCTCTTACAATTTGTTAATATTGTTATAAAATGGTCATGCATATTTTTGCTGGACATTTCAGATTTTTAAATACGGCCCCTCCTCATGTCTATGTGATGCACGCTGTACCTGAAAAGTGTGTTATATTAATAAAAACGTTCTTTTCCCAGCTGTACCATCAACAGCATCTCTCATTGATGATAAAGACAATGAGGAAGAAGAAGACATGGAAGAAACTACATCCACTGGTGCCATGGCCTCAGCATCAACATACATTGAGTCTGCACTACATCTCAGCACTGGTGTTACCTCAACAGCACAAGGTACCACAAGCACTTTCATTATAGATGATGACCCTGCGCAGTGGCCAAAAGTCCTAACTGATAGTGAGCGCTGTCAAATTGTTAGGAAAGGACCAGTGCAAATCACAGATATAGAATTCCCCCAAAATTCTGAAAATCCACCTCGGAGATTCACAAAAGAGAATTACAGAAGAACCATGAAAAATGGTGAGAAAATTCTTCGATCATGGCTGATATATTCCATGAGCACAGACTCAGTGTTCTGTTTCCCTTGCACTGTTTTTGGGAAGCGTGACAATGCCCTAAGCAACTGTGGGTTCCATAAATGGAAGAACCTAACTTATCACTTAAAAGAACACGAATATTCAAAGGGGCACTGTGACAATATGAGAAACTGGCATGAGCTGCAGAGGAGACTGCAAAACAAGACAACTATAGATCAAAGACAGCAAGCCTTGATGCAGATTGAGATTGAGCATTGGAAAGCTGTCATAAGGAGAGTGCTTGCCATAATTTGTCACTTAGCAGAACGCAACCAGACCACAAGTGAGTTGTATGACCCTCACAATGGGAATTTTCTGGCACAAGTTGAACTGATGGCAAAGTTCGATCCAGTTATGAATGAACACATAAGGATACAAAACCAAGAGGCAAAAGTGCATTACTTGAGTGGAACAATTCAAAATGAAATAATTGCACTAATTGGAAACAAAGTACTTGAAGAAATTGTGAGAAGAGCACAAAGAGCAAAGTATTACTCTGTTATTATGGATTGCACGCCTGAAATCAGCCACAAAGAACAGCTTTCCGTTGTTTTGAGACTTGTCAATTGCGATCCATTTGTGTCTATTGCAGAACATTTTTTTGGATTTATAGATGTTGAAGACACATCTGGTAAGGGCCTGACTGAAGTCCTGCTTGACCATCTGCAGAAACACAACCTGAGCATTTCTGACTGCCGTGGTCAATCTTATGACAATGGCAGCAATATGATGGGCCAAAAACAGGGTGTTCAGGCAAGAATTTTGCAATTGAATAACAAAGCATTGTGCATCCCATGCAGCAGTCATACACTTAATCTGGTTGTGGCAGATGCTGCCAAATCCTCAGTGCTGTCCACCTCCTTCTTTGGTGTGTTGCAAAGACTGTACAACTTGTTCAGTTCTTCTGTACAACGCTGGGCAGTTCTAAGGAAACATGTAAAGCAGCTCACTTTAAAACCTTTGTCAGCAACAAGATGGGAGGCTCGAATTGACTCTGTGAAGGTGGTGCGATACCAGTTGCCAGAGATCCTGGAAGCATTGTCTGCTCTCCAGACATTTGGTATGGAGAAGGGGGACTCAGAGACCATGTCCTCTGCCAAAAGCTTACATGATGAATTGAAGACATGGTCTTTTCTGCTTTGCACAATAATCTGGTACAATGTTTTGTACCAGGTCAATCATGTCAGCAAGCTGCTACAAAGTCCAAATGTGTCCATGGGAACACTTAGAGCAGAAACAGAAGGAGTAAGAGAGTACCTTGAAGACTTCAGGGAAAACGGGCTTGCTTCCTGCCAAACCGATGCAAAAGATATTGCAGAAAATCTGGATATGGAAATGAACCTTCCTGAAAAAAGGCAGCGTAAAAAGAAAAGACAGTTTCAATATGAAGGCACAGAGGAAACTCAGTCCACTCCAGATGAGACTTTCAGAAGAGACTTCTTTCTGCCCTTAGTTGATACAGCCCTCAGAAGCCTGGGTGACAGGTTTTCAAGGTTGAAAGGTGTTTATGACCTTTATGACTTTCTCTTCTCAAAGGATAACATGAAGCAAACAATAAAGAATGGAAAGCTTCATGAGCGATGCAAGAAATTGGAACAAACCCTCCATGACATTGATGCAGATGACTTGGCACTTGAGATCAATTCATCTCTCCACACTTTTCCAGACCACGTAGCCACCTGTCCATTTGACATGCTTAATTACATATACAGTGAGAAGCTGTTGGATCTGTACAGTAATTTAAGCATTGCCTTGCGTCTACTCCTGACACTGCCTGTGTCAGTGGCCTCAGGTGAGAGGAGCTTTTTAGGTTTGAAGCTGATAAAAACATACATGAGGTCCACCATGGGTCAAGAGAGACTCACAGGATTGGCACTTATGTCAATTGAGCGTGAAGTTTGTCGATCTTTGGACATGGAGGACATTGTGGTTGCCTTTGCTGAAGCAAAGGTTCGCAAACAGAAGTTCTAGATATTTTGCACACAATGGCCTTAAAGGTTATTCTTTTATTTATGTTGGATTTTAAAAAAGACTATGCAACTTGCACTATAGGTTGTTTGTGAAGAATGTGTTCTTTTTTGCATATGGGAGTGTTTTGTTTCAGCTGTTCAAATTTACCTTGTGTGTATTTATACTTACTATGCAATTTGCACTTTATTTTTTATAATTGTTGTTATGGGATACTATTGCTGTGTTTTTTACATAAAGTGTGTTGGACCTAAACTGTGTGTATATGCTGTGGTTCTTGAAGGTGGACCGCGGCCAGATATGTTTTTTTTTTGGCCGGAGGGGGGTTTGGGCATGAGATTTCTGGTGTGGAGGTTGGGGGGGCCCCGGTTGGTGTCTTTGCTTGGGGCCCCCAAATTCCTTGAAACGGCACTGCTTGTGTGTGCTGCAGTGACTTCGCGGGCTACCATTGCATTGTGGGGAATGTAGTGTTTGTGCGTGCAAAACACCATCGGGCGGCTGTGGCCTGCGGGCCGGTTCTAATAGTAATTAAATATCATCCAGGGGGCCATAGATAATCAATTGACACGTGCGCTAGAGGAACCCTTACAAGTGAAAATCAAAACAAGGACTGTAACAGTACTGGGGGCTATTCCATTAAGCAAGCTCATGAAAGCGGGCCTTATTAGAGTAAGCCTCGCTTGAGTTAGCCAAACAGTAAACTCCCGTCTAGTTCCGTTCCACTAACGAAATCCAGACGCAACCTGTTCCCGCTAATTCAAGCCTGGCTTTTGTAATCAGCAATCATGCGCGTGCACACAGTATTTAAACAGCCTCACTAATCGATATTCGAAAAGGCAAGAAAATGTCGGAAAAGCTGAAGGAACGAGCAGCTTTTTTTCTTCTTCTGCTGAACAGGAGCTACTTATACGTCTGTATGAGGAATATAAATACATTATTATGAAGAAAGGCAACACGTCCTATATTTATAAAGTCAGAGAAGCTGCCTGGCAGAATATTGCAGACAGATTAAATGCGTGAGCATATAATTTAATCCAGTCATTGGCATTTTAAAAGTGTTATAGTAAATTAATAATGTTAATTAATCATTTCCTGATTTAGAAGTAACATGAGCGGGGTAAAGAGAACGTGGCTAGCAGGTTAAGGTGAAATATAAAAATTAGTGGTGGGCCGTTAACGGTGCAGGAAAAACACCATATTAAATAACTGTATAAAATATTTTTGCAACCAGAAAGAAAACTACTACTGCTGCTACTGGTGGTGGGCCTCCTGTAGCAGCCCTCACTCCTGCAGAAGACCTTGCTTTAGAGCAAAACAGCAGACGCCCCATCATTGTGGAATTTGATGAATATATTAAGGAAGCGCTTATGCGCAAGGGAAACCTTTTGAATTTCGTGGCAGACCGTTGCCTTACTAAGATGTTCTGCATCCCCAACGCTGTACAGAAATGCGCCACTGGCAAATAAGCGCAAAGCCGCAGAACGTTTGGTAAGAGCTTTACTACGTCTAGTGGTCTTCTCAATATATAGCCCCAATAATTTACAGAGATATATAATACTGTGTCTTCTGAACCTGTAGCGCTCAAATAAGTAGTCATCCGGAAAGCCCAGTGGATCTGTCCTGTCTGCGCACTACACACGCTCCCTCATCTACTGGATTTTCTACAAATGGGCATGCCATGGTCAATCAGCCTTCACTGTTAGCTGCTCTTTTTATAGCATGAATAATATATATAATATATATATATTCATAGTATGAATATCTTGGTAAGGTAGTTGTCTGTATCCATTTCCTTTTTGCACCATTAAGTTAACCACACATTTACGTTATTTATACTGAACATATTGCGGAGAATTGCGGAGTGATCTGATTTGCTTGTAATTTGAACACAAAAGAGGAAGTATGGGGATAAATATATACCTAAAAGTATCTTCACCTAAATGACTCAGTTATTATTAAGACTCAGGTACAAATAATTGTATTTGTGATATAGAGTTGATGCTAATGTATGTTTGTGGACCATAACTGCGATTAGACACTTTATTCCATTTTACACTGACCTGAATTTAAGATTAAACCAATACATTGAAATGTGCAGAAACCTCACTGAGTAAACAAGAATAGCACACAGGGAAACCATGGAAACAACTGACAGGGAGGGGCCAAATGTGACAGTCTGGTCTGTATATTTACTGAATAAGCCTAGTTATTCTCACTTTTGTTATAAGGGAAGATTTGAGATGAGACAAAATGATAAAAACAAATCTGTAAAATGTATTTAAAGGATTTTTCTTGTACTTAATTTAAAGGAAGATTCTTGTCTTTTCTCAGTGTCTTGTCTGAAACTTTCTCTGATCGCCTTCCAGAATCCATCACCACATGGGTGATCACTGCAATCAGCATGTCAGATGACTATGGTGAGTGAGTGTGTTAGTTGCTTTGGTTTTAATTGTCATTTTTGATAGCATGCTAAACAAATGATTACATATAAATTTGATTATAAGTACACTCTATTTTGTAAACATCATATACATGCAACATTATAAACATGCAAACCCATCCATAACCTACAGAAAGTTTCTAAACTTTGAAGATTACTTAAAAACAAGTCATTTTAAACATTTAAAAAGCTTTCAGGTTCAGCAACATAAATTTATCAAGAATAAATGCATAAATATCTTCACAAAAACATGTATTTAAACAAATTCATTATCATAGCCTTTTAAACTACAACAGGAAATGAAAATGTTTTTTACAAAGTTTTTTTTTCCCCTAGGTATTTGTGTGGCAGACCCATATGAAGTTTATGTTACGAAGAAGTTCTTAATTGATCTAAAGTTACCTTACTCCTGTGGTTGTCAATGAGCAAATAGAAATAAAGGCAATTCTCCACAACTTAAGCAAATATCAATTAAAGGTTTCTGTCCTTACATGTTACTTTATATTTCTCACATATTACTCATATTATTCCTCTGTGCTGGCAAATGAAATGCTCTACCACAAATCACAGTTGGAGACCCAGCACTAAATGCTAAAGCTCTGATCTCCATGAAAACTTTGATCCAACACAGATTGATGTGTACCTAAAGGAGACTGCGTCCATATGCAGCATGGCCAGCTATAAGCAGAAGCATCGAATCACCGTGAGCATGGATAGCAAATCATCCCATTCTGTTTCCTTTGTCATCATCCCCTTAGTTGTAGGAGATTTTGACATCGAGGTGAAAGTCTTCACGTCAAAGGGAATTAGTGATGGTGTGCAGAAAACACTGCAAGTGGTGGTGAGATATTTATTTATATCTCACTAAAGAATCTTCATTAAATCAGTTCATTCTGGTGCCTAATCTAACTTTTTAAGTTAATGTTCTCTGTTTGGCAGGAGGAGTGCAACGATTAGAAATTAAGAGACCCTTCCTGGATAATCTGATGCCAGGCACAAACGCTCACACATACATAGCTGTTACAGGTAAATCATTCACATGCTCAAGAAACCACCTGAGCCCAAGGCACTTTGTATGTGTGTCATTGTATGTGTGTCATTGCCTCTCTACATGCGGAGGGATTAAAATAAGCGATTTTTAGGCTTCATTTCCTTCATTATTGCAGGTGACTTTAACCACTCACACTGTTCTCCCCAAATTCCATCAACATGTCTTCTGCCCCACGAGAGGTGACAAAACTTTGGACCTTAAATAAAATTAAATAAAGAATAAAACAATTAGACGATGATGTCATGGAATCTGGCAGTAGAGACGAGGCTCCCACGTTTTAAAAAGTATCTCCTGGGAAGTATGACAAAAAATTCGTCAGCACAGCAATGAGCTCCAAAGTCTGCAGATTATGCTAGAAAAGAAAAGTAATGGCCCAGACGAGGTCCTTCAGAAGGTGTTTTTGCACCAGAAGGGTGTTATGCTGTGGTCGTTAAGGAGCATCGAAATATATCAGGAGAGATGCCGGGAAGATATTGTTTATTTGGATGTTACAGGCAGCATCAAAAAGAAAGACAAGGGTTCCCCTCCTTTCTATGTTTATGAGCTAGTGGTCAGGAATCCCAACAAAGGTTCATCTCCCTTACCAGTGGCTACATATCTCACCTGTGACCACAACACAGCCTCTGTATCCTATTTTCTTGAGGCATTCCAAACTGATGTCTCATGGACTTATGGACGCAAAGGCATGCGGGTACATATAATGCTCATGTGTGATTGCTCAATGGTATTAATGCAGGCAATATGGCTATCATTTACCAAGAAAAATCTGCAGGATACCATCAATCATTATTACAACATTGCCAGTGGAAAAGCTACAAGGGAAGATTTTGACTTACCCATTCTCCATCACGTCATGTCATGACAAACGCTAAGGAGATGTGCAAGCAAACTTGTTACTACAAAATAATTTAAGCCTAAATTATACAATAAATCACTGACTGAAAATTTTGGACTAATAGTAAGAGCTTGTGTGTTACATATGAAGCATTGCATTGTGAATGGTAGATAAATGCAACACCAAGGTGATATTGTGTATTGAATGAAAAATGTTGGTTGTAAACAATCATACAAATATACAAACCTTAGAATTGTCTTAGCGGAGGTTACCATAGAATACAAAATCTAGAAAATCCCAAATCTATATGAAGCAGTAAAATTGTATAAATAAGTTTGTTTATACAGTACATTGTTCCATATTTGTAATTTTTGTTTTGTTTTGTAACATCTCGGCAGCGCACCGAACCATTACCATCTATGCATGCGTGTGTTTGGCATCCTCGTGACTGCAAGTACATTGGGAGAACTCGATGACATGTTACAAAGTGATGCGGTACTGTTTTCCAGTACAGCCACTGGGCCCAATGTTGGCTAGGGAATAAACAAATTCAAGTGGATGAGACTGCCAGATACCACAACATTTCGGAAGACTGAGGTAAATTCTGGTGCTTTTACATATACATGAATTAGTCCAACAGACCTTTCCATCAAAAGCAACAGAAAGATAAAAAAAACATCCATGATGTTTGTGACAGGGTGACCAAAACAAAAAGGAAGCGATCATGCCAAGTCTCAGGGAAAAAAGATGGTTTAATAGAAAAAGTGCACAAACCAAAACCCATGACTTAATCCAAATGAAGGATATAATAACCAGCGGTCAACTGGTACAAAGACAAGACATACAGTATATAGACAAACAAACGACCCTCAGGTGAGACAGATCGTGGGCTCCGACCACCTGAGGGACGAACACAACACAACAACAACAGGACAACTGCCGCTGTAGACGGAAGTGACCAGTAGGGGGCCTGCCGTACCGTGACAGTCCCACCAAGCCGCACTCCCCTCTACCGGGTGTGCAGAACACAGAAGCAGCACACAAAACAAAGAGGCGGGGACAAGGCAGGGACCTGCTCCCTGCAGTCCTGGAGCTGTAACACAAACACACAGATAGGGCCCTGGACCGACTGGGCCATCAATGAGATGACAACCACGCCCCAGTCAGTCACAGGGCCATCGCACCCTAGCGGGCATCTGACCGCTGAGCCCCCCATGGTGTGCGGACGGAGAGCAACAGCTCCCCACTCATCTGTGGTGCCTGAGTGCGCAGGGTGCCTCCCTGGGGCACGGCTACTCCACCCACTAACCGCTCCCGGCTACCTTACATCTCGACGCTGACCCCTGCCCTTTGCTAGGGGTCACCCCAGGTTCGTGGGGAGTCAACCCCTCCCGGGGCCACTCATCGCAAGGTGGACTCTTATCTGCATAGGCATCACATATTTGAAAAGTTTCAATCTGGTTTTAGGCCCCATCACAGTACTGAAACAGCATTAGTTAAAGTAACAAATGACCTCCTCCTTGCTTCAGATCAAGGTTATGTATCGCTGTTAGTGCTTCTTCATCTTAGTGCAGCTTTCGACACAATTGATCATAGGATCTTGCTAGAAAGGTTAGAACGCTGGGTTGGAGTCTCTGGCACAGCCCTTTCATGGTTTCATTCTTACTTAACAAATCGCTATCAGTTTGTAGAGCTCAATAATATTCCATCCAAACGTACAAAAGTTAAATATGGGGTCCCGCAAGGCTCCATTCTAGGACCACTATTATTTACATTATATATGCTACCATTGGGCACAGTTATAAACAAACATGGTGTCAATTTTCACTGCTATGCAGATGACACTCAACTTTACATATCAGCCAAACCTGATGACAAACTCAGTTTAAGAAAAATTGAGGCCTGTGTAAGAGATATTAAATGCTGGATGTCTCTAAACTTCCTCCAACTTAATGAGGACAAAACAGAAGTTCTCCTTCTGGGCCCTAAGGCCTCAAAACAGAAAATTCCAGATCTAATGCTTAATCTCGCAGGCTACCCCATTACACCTGGCACAGTAGCCAAAAACCTAGGCGTCATACTCGACTCTGACCTATCATTTGATAAATACATAGATAATACTACTAGGATAGCTTTTCTACATCTCTGTAACATTGCTAAATTAAGAAATGCATTATCACAGGATGATGCGGAAAAATTGGTGCACGCCTTTGTTAGCTCTAGATTAGACTACTGCAATGCACTACTGTCAGGATGTTCAAATAGGAATCTAAATAAACTTCAAATAGTTCAAAATGCCGCAGCCAGGGTTCTGACCAGAACTAGAAAATTTCAGCATATCAGTCCAGTCCTATCAGCCCTGCATTGGCTCCCAGTTAAATTCCGTATTGACTTTAAAATTCTTTTATTAACTTATAAAGCATTGCACGGGCTTGCTCCTGAGTACCTTCAGGAACTTATTTCCTATTACGAACCCCCACGCCCACTAAGATCACAGGGTGCTGGTCTTTTATTAGTTCCAAAAATTAATAAGGTAACAGCAGGGGGAAGAGCCTTTTCTTGTAAGGCCCCCCAGCTTTGGAATAATCTTCCTAAATGCGTCCGGGACTCCGACACAGTCACAATCTTTAAGTCTAGGTTGAAAACCCACTTATTTATTTAGCGTTTGATAATTAATATCCCCCCTTAGATAAAAGTACAGATCCAGGGGTTCATAGACGAAGGGTTTTATGGTAGACTGGGGCGCTGGTGCTGTCGTCCTGTCACTGCTCGTGGTCACTCAAGTTTGTTGACAGTGCAGTGGACGGATGCCATTGTCTCAGAATGCCCCCAAGCCTATGTTACCTTCTGGTTCTGCCTTTTTAGCTAGGCTGTAATAATTTAACTAAATGCCGGAGTTGCTGCCACACTCCGGAAATGTTTATAATTTTACCTGTCCTGTATATGTCCTCATACAGAGCTAATTTTCCCTGTTTCATTTCTCCACATGGCTGCCCTCCTGCTTGAGGAATAATGAGATGAGGAGACCAGCGATCCATCCTGGACCAGCCACCTCCTGCCTAACCGGATGCATACATCATGATGGACATTATTACATATTTTTCCTTTTCTTTCTCTTCTTTCTGTCTAAATTGTTGTTGTTGTCATGGTGACCGGTGTCGGCCAGAGGAGGATGGGTTCCCCCCCTGAGTCTTGGTTCCTCTCAAGGTTTCTTCCTCATGCAAAAAAACTAGGGAGTTTTTCCTTGCCACTGTCGCCTTTGGCTTGCTCACTGGGGGCTAGGACTCGGCACTTGTAAAGCTGCTTTGTGACAACAACTGTTGTAAAAAGCGCTATATAAATAAAATTTGATTGATTGATTGATTGACTCCTCCACCCAACCCAGGAGCACCAGAGACCAGGGCCCTGGGCACCCCAACAGGCCTGGGAAATACGCCACAGGAACACCTACCATTTTGACCAATTTAACCCCACTACACAGGGGGGAGAGAACTCCTTCTCAGCAGGAGGCGACATCCTATTTCACAAACCCCCAGGCATACCTTGCCTATTTAATAGAGTTCAGGGGCACCTACTGGCTCACGAATCCCTCCAAATGGTCAGGGCCTCCTTACGGAACTACGCTCTCCGAGCCACATGGGGACTTGGGACCCCATAGCCCCCCCCCCCCCCAAAAAAAATTATTTAGGGGGCGGTCCCTCTGGGGAATTACACACAACAAATCACGCAACACGCTAGGACAAAACGAACTCGAAAAGACAAAATACAAAAGACAAATGGACAGGACCCACACACGCACGCTCTGCAAACCATGAGGCACACAGGGAACACACAGAGAGTGAGGCGACAATGACGAGAGGCTCTGGTGTCTCACACGCACACCATTCAAATGTGTGCGTGCAGCACACTTCGGTCCCACTGTCCACACACTTCATAACAAAAAACACATGTTCATAAAAAGAGGAGCCTTACGGAGGCCATGGTCTCTAGTCCTCGCCGTGTTACATAAAATACACCAGACAAACATTTAAACATGGCGGGACGAGTGGAGACTGACCCAGCTCACTTTCTTATACAACATACATACTCCACGCAGACAAACACTTACCACGAGACATGACCACGAACGAAGGAGAAAGAAAAAGGATACTGGCGGCTTCCGAAAGTGGCTGGTCATTTAAAATGTAGATAATCATTAAAATGTAGGTAATCAAGGGAAACCCCCAAAGCATATCTCCTCGCCTCAGCTGCCTGTTCCCGTGACCCGGAGGGGGTCTACCACGCCTCGTTCCTGCGACCCGGAAGGGGTCTACCAAGCCGGTTCCTGTTCCCGCGACCCAGAGGGGGTCAACGCCCCGGAGTGGCACGCATTGAGGGGGAGTTCTGTCACGTAGGGCTACGCCCCCTCTCCTTGCTTTCACTCCGGTTTCCCTGTTTCCTCGTGTCTGTGTTGTTCCTTGCCCGTTAGTCCCGCCCTGCTTGTCTGTTGCCCTGGTTTCCCCATTGTCTGCCACGCCCTTGTCGTCAGTGTTTCCAACTGTGTCTGTTTAAGTTCCGTGTATTTATAGTCCATGTGTCTCCCATGTCTGTATCGGTTATTTTGTTCATTCAGTTCTCGTGCCCGTTCATGCCTGTGTGGATTTTGTAGTTTTGTGAGTATTGTGCATTTATGTTCTGGTCTTCCTGCCTTGTTGTTTTCATTCCCTGTCAGTATGCCTGTGTACATTTTGTGTTCGGACTGCCTGCCTGGTATGACCCCTGCCCGTTATTTTGACTCTGCCTATGGAATTCCATTTAATAAATCTCGCTCTCCTCAGCATTTGTGTCCACCTCCATGATCTGCGTCACGCAGTTCGTTACAATAAGACACAGGGAATCATGGAGAAGAGCCAATGGGACTTGAAACATATCCGTTTCCAGTCAAGAAGGCTCACCAGATTAGATGATTTTGTTGTCCGGTATCAAATCACCAATACTGCTCTGCTGAAGGAGTATGAAGACAGCAAAAGGGTTTTTCAAAGAAAGGTTAGCGCATTACATTAATCATATCATGCTCATAACACACAAAATAGCAGTAAGCACCATACCTTTTTGTAAACCACAAATCAGTTTAAGTATTTAATAATTTATTATAATGTCTCTATTTGCAAAATCCAGCAACGAACATTAAAACATTATGGTTACAATAATGCATCCAACAAATATTTTTTTAAAGCGTTACACAACCTGTCCCAGTGACAAAAATATTGTTAATGTCACGGGAGCCCCACATCTTCCTCGGACTCACGTCTGTGTGTGTGTGGGCGTGTCGCCCTATTCTCACCTGTCAATCCATCTCGTCTGAGTTACTCGTCACACCTGCGTCTCATTGTTGTCTGTCTATTTAAGCGATGTGTGTGTTTGTCTCACATCCACTGTTGACCGAGCTACTCTGCGTATGTTTTGCTGTGTATCCTATTACGCCAATAATAAACCAAACCACGTTACATCTGCGACGTCTTGCTTTCTCTCAATCCTCACCATTACAGTTAAGTTATATACTGTCATGCATTATAGGGTACATTTATGACAATAGTGATTGGCCAAACTTTGTAAAGTCCACAGCATGTACAAACTCCAATTTCTACAATGTATTAAGCAATTCTGATTTGACTTATAAACATCAGTGTCATGCTATAATGTGAAATGTATGTTTGCTTTATAACTGGATCTCAAATCAATTTCAGTTCTCACCGATTGCTTCTCACTATATATATATATATATATATATATATATATATATATATATATATATATATATATATATATATATATATACGTTGTTGTTGTATTTCGCGATCGATCACCAGTGGAGGGCGACACACTCTGAAATGAATTCAAAACTTGAGCCCTGCATAAAGTTACATTTGGAGAGGTGTCAACAAGGCTTATGATGAAAGGAACACCATTCCTACGGTAAAGTATGGAGGTGGATCGCTGTTGTTTTGAGGATGTGTGAGCTACAAAGGCACAGGAAACTTTGTCAAAGTTGAATGCAGCACATTATCAGCAAATACTGAAAGCAAATTTGCACTCATCAGCCCGGAAGCTGCGCATGGGATGCACTTGGACGTTCCAACACGACAATGATCCAAAACACAAGGTCAAGTCGACATGTCATAGGCTACAGCAGAACAAAGTGAAGGTTCTGGAGTGGCCATCTCAGACTCCTGACCTCAATATCATTGAGTCATTGATCTGAGGAGATCTCAAGCATGCAGTTCATGCAAGACAGCCCAGGAATTTACAGGAACTGGAGGCTTTTTGCCAAGAAGAATGGGCAGCTTTGCCATCTGAGAAAATAAAGAGCCCCATCCACAACTACCACAAAAGACTTCAAGCTGTCATTGATGTTAGAGGGGGCAATACACAGTATTAAGAACTGGGGTATGTAAACTTTTGATCAGGGTCATTTGGATGTTTTTGGTTGTCATTATAATTTAAAAAGAGAAAACATAGTGGTTGGACAATAAATGGCTTCACCCAACCACTAACCATGAGTGGAAAAAAGGTTTGTATGTTATCATTAATATTCTCTGAGAAAAGGCCAAGAAAGCAAAAATTCTGCTGGGGTATGTACATTTTTAGCACAACTGTATGTGTAATGCAGCAGAAAAAAAACAGCATAGCAGTAAGGCTAAAACTAAGACTGAAAGACAACTAAAAACTAAATGAGATATGTCAGGGATGGGCAACTTCCATGATAAAGAAGGCCAACATTTTTTCAGCTCTATCATTGAAGGGCCACGTGACCACGCACTTCAAATAATTGGATATGAAAGACACTACAAATTATTCTCAATAAGAACACATTTTAAATGAATTCAGATCTGTATGTTTATTGCACCAACATACATCTATTTTCTGCATATAAATGCATTAACATGTCCTTAATAAGCAACAAAGACAAAACATTTGCTTAATAAAAAAAGTGCAAAAAGGAATTTGAACTCCTTCATATCAAAGAACTGTAACGCGTAGCGCGCTGCGGAGCGAGGAGGCGGACACAAACGCTGAGAAGAGCGAGATTTAATAAGGGGAATTTCATAGGCGAAGTCGTTTGTACAGGCACGGGTCAAAACGGGAGAGCCGTCCAAGTGGTCAACAGGACAGGCAGGAGTCGTAACAGGAGAGCCATTCACAACGGAGAAACACAACGGAGACAGAAAATACCAGAACAGCGATGACAGATAATCCACAAAACCGAACAAACCACAAATAACCGACAACGGGCGAAACACAGAGATACAAGTACACAGGACTAAACTAGACACAACTGCAGGCCTGATATTTTTCAGGTGCCACGCCGGAATTCCGGCGTACCGATATGTCCGCGAGAAAAAAAAAATTTGAGGGGGGGAAAAATCCGTCGAATCATAATAATAAATCACATGCGCGCGCATGCCGTTTTGAGGAAATATGATCCTTATGATCCTTACGAGGTTCCCAAGTTATGATTTTTCGTGGTTACTACACATCTCCCATTTATGGCCCATTTCCACTAGGGCCTGCTTGGCGCGGTACGGTTCGATTCGCGACGGTTTGAGTTTTTCAATTAGTACCAGGTCCCAGTTTGCCGGTCCCTTTGGGTACTTTTTTCGTACCTACTTGCTCGAGGTTCTAACCGTTCCAAAGTGGTACAGTTCTGTGACGTGGAAGAACAGCATGACACTGATTGGCCAGGGAGTGTCGTCACAGGTTGCGGCACAGGAGAGCGACTCCTCCGCTATGCTATGGACTCCTCAGCCATTTTTAAAACCCAAGGAGCGAAGTCTGTTCCCTGGTCAAACGCCGAGGTACAAACCTTTCTGTTAATAATCAGCGATCAAAAAATCCAGGGTGAACTGGACGGGGCCACTAGAAATGTAAAGGTTTTTAGCGAGGTTTCCGCGCTAATGGCCACTCATGGCTACCAGCGGTCCATTCAGCAGTGCCGGTCGGTCCAAGCTAAAAAAGCTTAAAAGCGATTACCGGGCAGTGAAGGACCATAACGGACGCAGCGGAGCAAACCGCAAAGACTGGAAATGGTTCCAGCAAATGGATGCCATATACTGGTCACCGGCCAGCCAGTAACGGAAGAGAAAACGTGCTGGACACGACAATGTCGGTGCTGGAGGCCACGGAGAATGGTGAGTGTATTGTGATTTCACAGTTTTACTACTAGGCTCGTAAAAGATGTAATATGAACGTAATATGAACGCATCTATTGTAAACGCAGGAATTTAGAGCTGTGTTTGTAGTTAATGTTACCACCACAGTCACTAATGTACAATAGCTAGCTCTTAGCCTTGCTAGTTGCTAGTTAGCTGTAGCCATAAACAAAGCATGAGCAGCGATGACGTGCTACACATTTTGTGCAGTTACGCTATATTGTTGTTGCTTTCACGGGAATGCTTGTGTTTAATATTTGTTATTTTTTACGTTCAAGATTCTCCTTCCACTGAAGAGGCGAGCAGAGTTGGCGGAAATTGTTTCCTTCAACCGGGCTTTCCACGGGGTGCTTGGCGAACTTGAGAACACCATGCGAGACAGACGCCAGTAAAATCACGCAAAATGTTGCTTGTAGTACTATAAATATTTATTTCATATAAAGCTATACGTTATTTTTAGGTAATTTGCTTTTTGCACTTTTTTTTACTATAACTATATTATTTACATATGTTGTACTTTATTATGAAATATAGATATTTAAAGTTTGATTTCATTTGATTGTATGACTGATGCTTTTTATGCAGGGTGTGTTCAGCCTGTTTGAGTAATACCAAATTATTATCAATAATTAGAGCAACCACATACAATAATGAAGATAAAGGTAAATAAGGTACAATAATGGTATGTGTTAAGGGGCATCGACCGGTGTTGTGGTCGCGTATAAATGATGTCACGACACTACAACCCGCGTGCCAACAGCGACTCCACCCACATTGTGGTGGTCCACCATTGTAATGGAAACACAACGCGACCGTACCGTTCCGTTGCGAATCGATCCGTATCGAACCGTACCGCGCCAAGCAGGCCCTAGTGGAAATGCGCCATTACTGTATAAAGCCTCGTTTGGACCCAAGTGGTTCTGCGTTGTAAACGGAACTTGGTGTTTGGTGTGCGCGGCGTCAGGATTAGTTAAACGCAGTTATGGATAAAGTATTTGCCAAAAGGCTAGCTTTAGGATAGGATAACTGTGTATAGTACGTTATTTACGTACAGTATGTACGTATGTTCCGATTTACACCGAAAATTGATTTACGACGGATCAACGTCGTAACCCGGGGACCGCCTGTATTTCAGACATCGGAAGAGCTTCAGAGGTAGATACAAGATAAATTCAGTATTTTATCTTTATTCTGATTAAGTTAAATTTTTATCAGAAATATAAGAGTGTTTTTTTTTTAGCCGGTACAAGTGGTCAGATGATCTGGTTCATCTTGGCCGCCTTACGGCGTAAGGTGTAATACATGAACAAAAGCACAAAATGTATGTCCTAATAAACCAACACAAAATATTTATTAAATTTATAAAATTTTATATATAAAAACTAACTATAATCATAATTGTGACGGGTAGGGTGAGCGAAAATAAATGGAAGCGATCATGCCAAGTCTCAGGGAAATAGGATGGTTTAATATGTATATAAAGTGTAAAGTGTGCAAACCAAAACCCATGAACTGATCCGAATTAAGGATATAATAACCAGCGGTCAACTGGTACAAAGACAAGACATATATAGACGAACAAACGACCCTCAGGTGAGACGGATCGCGGGCTCCGCCCCCCTGAGGGACGAACACAACACCACACCCACAGGACAAGCTGCTGCTGTAGACGGGGGCGACCAGCAGGGGGCCCGCCGTACCGTGACAGTAATACTTGTAATTCTTTTAAACTTAATTTGCATAATTTCTTTGAGTTGTCTGGTATCCTATAATTTACTAACAGTAATGAATAAATAATTAATAATGCCTGTTTTTAACATTGTGTCTAATCTAAATCTTTAGGTTACAGCATTTTCTCAGAATATTAATAGAAATTATTTTTTTATTTCACTATAATGATTACCTGACTTATTATTTATTATTAATAAATTTAAAGATTAATTATTAAATATGGTACATTAAGCCTAAAATATCAAAGAAAAGGTTGAACAGATATTTTTTATAGCTGTGGGAAAGAACATTCCAATATTTATGTTTACCCTTATGCGTATTCTGTTTGTTTTTAATTAATTATATGCAGGTCACATGTGGAAAAAGAACCACACAGAGGTTGTGGTGTCTGTAATTCCCTCCCAGGTCAAAGGAAACTGTTTTATTGTCCACCATAGTGAACTGTGTACACTTCAACCTCACCAGTGGCTAACAGGCGAGGTACACTTTTATTTTTCAAAATTATTAGTAGCATTGATGAAATACATTAAAGCATGGGGTTATATAATGTCATAATTATGTCTAGGAACAAAATATATTTGTGCATATGCATAGTGCAGTTATGCATAATTTAGGTTGCTGCCAGGGCTGGACTGGTAATCTGGCGTACCGGGCATTTGCCTGGTGACCCGACAGTCCTCGGAGGCCGATGGAGTTTTTTCCTCCCTTTTTTCCTTAGCGACCGGCCCACAATTTAGAGGGAGCAGCCCATTGGCCCATCTTCAATATAGACAGTGGACTGAACCAATCAGGAAATAGGACGGAAGCGGACCCTTTCCCTGCGTGGTCCGCTGTAACTCCCGCTACGTTCAGTGTTTAGCGCGTTGTTAAAGGAGAGGCAGCATGAAGCAACAGAAGTGGCAGAAAGGGAGTGCGGAGAAGTTACGTGCGAAGAAATTGAAGAGTCTCAATGTAGATGCTACTTATTCTGCCCTTATTCTGATAAAATAGCAAATGGTCAAGACTGAGAAGTGTTGGATGAGCAGCAAGTGTCCATTTTAGGCTATCATAGCATTTTAGATATTTAGGTTAAAGGTATGTTGAAACGCTGCATAGTAGTTTGAATTTGTAGCCTCTATGCTGTGGTTCAACGGGTTTTAAAAACTCATACAAGTGAAATTACAGATTTTTAAACTTAAAAATGATAAATAAAAGCTTTGCAATTTAAGAATGACTGCAGTAAGTGTAAAAATATATAAAAGATTGCAAAAAATTGCAAAAGATATGACCACACTGAATAAGAGTAAAACTGTGTCATGCTTTTAAGACATATTTGCGTTGCATGAATTCATAAATCAGCTTTGTTTGTAGCCGGATGCATGTTATAGCTGTTTAAAGGAGGGAGCACCTTTAACCTGAAGAATTAGAATTGAGCTGTTATCAGAGATATTCAGAAAATACATATTAGAGATTTCAATAAAATCATAAAAGTGATTGTGATATAATAATGCTAAGATTGAATCCAATGACTAACCTTTTTTAAATTATTATTTTTTCTACGTCGTACCCCACATACATAAATTACAAGTCGGTTGTGTTCCGCTAATTATGAGGGGCCGGTCTAAACCAAAAAGGCCAGGGCCAATTTTTTGTCCCAGTCCAGCCCTGGCGTTAACTCCAACATGTTTTGCGTTGAGGTGGTAAGTGGTAACGAAGGGTGGAAGTGCTCCTGTGATAAGCGAACTCCTTCCTGCATAAAGTGCACA
Source organism: Brachyhypopomus gauderio (assembly GCF_052324685.1). NCBI lineage: Eukaryota > Metazoa > Chordata > Actinopteri > Gymnotiformes > Hypopomidae > Brachyhypopomus > Brachyhypopomus gauderio. The sequence continues at coordinate 8,942,043 of NC_135223.1, forward strand.
TAACACTATTTTTGTTTGTACTTCCATCTGGAAGTTTCTCATGTTAAAATTTCCCATCCACCAGCGTAGCCTATTAGCAGTGTTGTATAAAGTATTCGAGACCCATACTTGAGTAAAAGTACAAGTACTCTATCAAAACATTTACTTAAGTAGAAGTTGAAGTGTTCTTTAAAAACTTTACTTAAGTAGAAGTACAGAAGTATTCAGCATTTTTTGTACTTGAGTATTGCAAGTAGTTTAGTCTAAAATTTATTACTCAAGTACTGAAAGTAAAAAGTACAAGTATTGTGTTTTGAATTAATTAAAGAAAGCCATCAAAGTTTGATTATCAATTGTTTTTATATATCACTTACAAATCAAAGATGTCAAAGATCACAAATACAAGTGTTCTGTATGTACTTAAAAAACTGGGGTTAACACTTCGTACACAAAAAACAGATAACCTATGTCCCGCTACGTTGTAGGTTTGACGCAAAAGTACAAATTCGCCATAATTTAGCTGAGAAAATGAGGTGTATTTTGGACGTAAAATCCGTCCGTCGGATTCTAAGGGTGAGCTTACTGCCCTGCGTTTACCCACAATAAATGCCCTTACCCTATAAAAACACTACACTATAAAATGGGCACATGATTAGTCAGCACATCGCCTTTATTGCCAGCTAATGTTAAGTGAATTCTGCAGCACGCCATGAACATAATTAGGTTAGTTAGCTAAGATATCTAACCTAACTAGTGCTTACTGCGCTCTTCTACTGTTACCAAAGACGGTACCATCTCTTTTAATGAGATAAAAAGCGAATTATTTTGAATAATTTCGAATATATGTGTATTTGTATAAATATGTAAATGAAGCTGAAGGTGCTGGAAAATACTGAAAATGGACCTTCAAAGTGCCGTACAAGTGCATGAATTCCACCTTGTAACTTCACACGCACAAAAATCGAGAGGTGCACGACCTCGCGACGCGACTGCGCGCGTGGTTAACGCGCATGGGCGGAGCCACCGCGATTGCGTCATTTTTGCCGCGTGGACCCTTGCCGCAGTAACAGCGTGTAAAGTGAACCTAGATTACGAAGCTCAAGTGTTCAGTGAAGGCAGCAGCAGAGTTAACGAGACGCGACCGGAGCATGCGCAGTTTTCATAAGACAGCCTGATCGCTTGACCCGGTGACAGCGCCAGCCAACATGTATATAATTGTAACGAGTAACTATACAGCACGTAAAAAATATAGAGTAAAAGTATTAAACTGATGGAAAATATGTAGTGAAGTAAAAGTGGAAGTAGGAGAAAAAAATAATACTCCAGTAAAGTACAGATACAGCATTTTAGTACTTAAGTACAGTAGCGAAGTAGTTCTACTTCGTTACTATACAACTCTGCCTATTAGTCATCCCCATCATGCTCATCTTATTGTGCGTCCATATAATCTGTATACCTGGAACTCGTGCACTGAGAAACATTCCACGGTGCAAAATGTGTCTCATGCGTAAAATGCGTTAATTTGTTTAGTTCGTTATTTTCCCTGTAATTAATTAATCGAAATTAATGCGTTAAAGTCCCACCACTACTAATAAGTGTAGAAATGTCAAGTATAAGAAAAAAAAATTTGAAGAACTCTAAAATTATTACCTTTGCAATTCTTACTGTATATCAAGGTAGAGGTCTGCGCGGGACTGCTTTTTTAATCCCACTCCATACATTAGACTTACCTGTAGTTGGCTTAATTGTGGTGTATTCGCCTGTTTTAATTGAATTTTCCACAGCTGAAACTGGTTGACTGTCTCTGCCATTTCGGTATCAAAATGACGCTCACTTCATGTTGACGTGATCAGTTGCTTAGCCAATATTTTGAATTAGTTTATTGCTTACTTACTGAATGATTAGTTGTTTTTGTCCTGTTCCTTATGCATGGAAATCATTGCGTTGTTATTATAATTTTCTAGACTATATTAATTTGCGGGATTTTTCTACATGTATATGCGGTCCCGCTCCCGCATCGCCTGGGCTAATTCAACTCCCGCCCCCGCCAGTAACAATTAAATTCTGTCCCGCGCCACAAGATATTCTGACGGGTCTCGCGGGACCCGTGGGATTACCGCGGGAGTGCAGACCTCTATATCAAGGATATACAGTGGCAAGAAAAAGTATGTGAACCTCTTGAGATTTTATGGTTTTCTGCATTAACTTGTCATAAAAAGGGATCTGATCCTCATCCAAGTTAAGCATATGGCCAACTTGTAGCCATTTAGTTGCAAAACATACATTAATTGGGAAAGTCTGATTAACTACACGATGATGAACAGAGATATTTAATTAAATACTGGGAACATATCAGCTAATGCTAAATAATTCAAAGTAGTACAAGTGATTTTTGTTGACAATGTTGTATATGCGATGTAATTACTTCAAAAGAAAATACTAATGCACATAAACGCAAACGTTGTAATGCCGTGCTTAAATTTAAGTGCGAGTGACATTAGTGCCTCTATCCTTTTTGAGGTAGAACTGCACGTGAGCTTCGAGTTAAGAAGTACTTGGTGAGTTACGAATGGATCCGGATATTCTTAAGTTACGAATGACTATAAGTACGATGCAAGTTACGAACGTTTCGGGAAACCCACCCCTGATCAACAGGGAGCTTTCATCAAGCAAATACTCACTTTGTCAAATGAAGGATATTAATTTCCTGTTTTCTCTGCACCTTTATTTTTTTGTTATGCATATGGAAATAAACAAGTACATACAAAATTTGCAGAGACAGACCAAGGAAGTACTGCGGATGGGTCCAAATGGAAACCAACATGCAAGGTACACAAATGCATATAGGGGTAGACAAATATATGTAGTCACTATCCACTGTTGTAATTCACGGAGAAGCCTGCATTTGGATTCTTTTTGTTCAGCTTTTAAGATACAAGTAATGTTTTTGTAACTCAACATTAGGAAATAATGTAAATTTTTTAAATTCAGCATTAAAGTATATTATATTACCTTGTGCTCACAGAATGTGAGGAGGAGGAGACAATTATATTTTCCAGATGCAGAATTACAGCCACAATGAGTCCAATAGCTCCTGTGGCAGCACATTTTCATTGTCTATGTTCCCAGCAGAGCCTGAAAATTGGGTAAGTATATATTTTCCATTTTACTTTTGAAAGTGGTCTCAACTAATCAGTTTTATTGTATATTAATCAATCAATCAATCAATCAAATTTTATTTATATAGCGCTTTTTACAACAGTTGTTGTCACAAAGCAGCTTTACAAGTGCCGAGTCCTAGCCCCCAGTGAGCAAGCCATATTTATGTAATGTTTTCAAATTAATAGATTTTACATAGGACAAACTCTTGAAATTGTACAAGGACATGTACCTCAGAGATCTCAAGAGCATGACTGAAATGGTAATGTATAACAAGCATACTTTGTATTAGTGATGGGACATCTGAAGCGAGGCTTCGAGGCGTGTACCGAGTAAAAAGGGGGCGTGTCCGATGAAGCCCCGCTTCGGAGCTTGTGTCATATTGAGCAAAATCACGTGATCAGCAACAAACGAGGCCTCGCATAATATCGGCCATTGCTTCATAGTGATGGGACGAACGATACTGGTGTGTGTATTGCTTTAAACCAGGCGTACTCAACTAAATTTGTCCGCGGTCCAATTTTGGCAGATACCTGTGACCCGGGGGGGGGGGGGGGGGGCGTTGTTGTATTTCGCGATCGATCGCCAGTGGAGGGCGACATATATATGGATCAGAGGTAAATAAACTAGATTTTGCATGAGAGCGTGTGAAGACGGTAAAATGCGTGTGTCACACGCTCAATGCGTGAGACTTGAGAACACTGCTGTGACCTGAGGTCCGGTGCGGCGGGGGTGGCGAACGTTAGTTGTCGAGCGTGGGGGGGGGGGGGGGGGGTGTCGAACTTAAGTTCTTGAGTGGGGGGTGGCGAACGTAACACTCGTGACAGTGTTTTTTCAATAGCCCTGAAATAAATGCTACGGTTTTGTTTTGGTCCGTATCCAGTTAATCAGGAATGAGATTGGGTCCGGACAGGACTGCGTTCGGGTCCGGATCCGGACCGCGGTCCGCCAGTTGAGTACCCCTGCTTTAAACAAAAATCACGTGACCGATACAAGAACTGTATCGTTTGGCTGTACTGCGCCAAATTGTGTTTATAAGGAAACGAACTGTATCGGCATGTTGTGGGTTTGTTGGATGGAGTTTTGCTGTTGCTTTTGGATTTTGTATTTTTGCCCTCACGGATCGAACCAGGAAGTTTTCCACTGTCTGGAATCATTTTGATCTTTTGACGCCAAATAAGGTATTGTTTCTCCTTTGGACATTATTTTTTATTAAATATGTTTGTATTCTTTTCTGGTAAAGGTTTTTAAATTGTATTCAGATAGTCACTTTTGATTTTATTTTATTGTAGGTGAAGTGTCGACTCTGCTCCACGGAGCTTTCTTACATCAACAAGAGCACTTCATCAATGCTGAGGCATTAGAGAGCTCGGCATGGCAATGAAGAATCAGTACATACTGGTGAGAGTATCCCAGGTGTGTTAAAATTCTCAAATAAAATTAAAATGTTTTAATTTAAAATTGGTTTTTTTTTTACACACAAAATGCTTTGTGTAACTATGTAATATTGTTTGTAAACTTGTCAGTACTTTAAAAAGGCAAAAAAAAAATTCCTTACTGTTCCTAACAAGCAAACTGTGGATGAGGCTGTGATCAACATGATCAAAGACTGTCAGCCTCTCTCCATTGCACTTGAATATTTATGCACACCATCATCGTCTGTACCCTGTGAAAGAGTTTTTTCTAAGGCAGGAGAACTTGTATCCAAGAGGAGAAATCGCCTTGGAGCCAACATTAGGGTTGCCACCTGTCCTGGTTTTCCCAGGCTGTCCCGGTTTTCCTTCTTTTTAATATTCGGTCCCGGCAAAAAAAAAAACCAATTCATTTAATGTCCCGGTTTTCACTAGGTTAGTTCAAACGACTATTTAGACATATATATGGTCACTGGTGTCAACACAGTTTGTGTAGTGTGTCGAACGTTCTAAATTCTTTTTGTTTGATCAGGATGTACATCAGATTCACACATCAAAAGCAGACTAAAAATCATTGGAAGAGGCAAACCTTATTTGTAATGTTAAAAACCAGATCTAGAACCCCCAAGAAGCGATTATTTTAACACATTCTGTTTTTAACTCAGTTTCTAACTCAAAATATTCAGTCTGCCTCAACAATCACTCAATTCCCAATATAGTAAAGTACAACATATCTTCATTGTCAAATAAGTCCATGACATACAAGAAAATCCAACACAACCATTGATGGTCAAGGATTAGATTGGCTACAAATCATTTTAATAATTAAAACATGACAATTAAGTATGATTTAATTGATTCTCCTGTTACTAAACATGAGTTTGATGGAAACTTTGTGACAATATTGCATTTACAAATTTTTGAAAGTATGATCCAACTGAATGAAGGCTGTCACAGTTTCACCAGCAGATGTCACTAGTGAGTGATGAATGAAGCCTCGAGTAATGAACCTTTTTGCAAAGCAAAGGGTTGGAAAGCTTCAATGCTTCATGAGGCTTCATTTGCCCATCACTAATTTGTATTATTAGACAACTGGAGTAGAATTAGTACTAATCTGTACCTAATGGCTTTTTTTCTGGGGGGGGGGGGGGGGGGGGGGGTAGGTGCAGTGTGATTTCTGCAGTAGATGGTGTTGGAAAAAAGAAAATTAAAGGCTAATAACTTGATGTGTCAATTTAGTGTTTTTCAGGAAGACTGTGGGAAAGCAGGAGTAAGGAGGCCTCAGTGGCCTTGAGGAGAACAGAAGGGGCCTATTCAGTGCAGGATGTGTAGCAAGCAGTTTTTAGATAACCAGGCACACAGGCTGGGAGAAGAGGAGCAGGTGAATTTCCATGGAGAGCAGCCAGGATTGGGGGAGTTATCGAAACTTAACAAATCGAAACTTATGGACAGGGAGTATGAAAGAAAGGACATCGCCCAGCACGAGAGGCTTTTCGCTTGGACACTGCTGAGATCCACTTGGGTTAGGTAGATTCCTAGGCAACTAGCACCAGTGCACTGAAGAGTTTGTGCCACGAATACTTCTATTATATTGCATTCATTAATATTCTATATAAATCATTTTAAAAGAACTTTTGTTGTCAAGACTTTGCTTGGACCACTCAGTCAAAAACCAGTCGGTTCATCGGGGCGGTGTTGGGGCCCGTCTGGGTCGGAGAAGAAAATTCCCAACAAATTGGTAGCAGAGGATGGTTTTTGGCTGGAGTCGAATTCTGCAATTAGGACAAGAGAGGAGGTCAATCCGTCCGTGAGGTGACTGAACTAAACCGCGCGGTCTGAAAAAAGGTAAGGAGCCATTCTCTCCTATTGGCTGATGTTACTACGTCATAGGCTAAATTAAAGTTCAGTCACTAAATGGTCGAGGCGAAATACTCTCTGTAAATTTAGTATTGAAATTGTATACGTGTTACAAACTCGATATATAGACAGGAGGATTGCCCTACGACTCATAAAGTCGGGAGGAGGACGCCCTGTAAACTGCAGTAAACGGTTGAAGAGTAGGCAGCCCACGTTCTAAAAAGAACCTTGGTTCTAAAAGAGAACGGTGGAGGACGTGCCCAGAGAAAGAGCAGGTAGCCCACGTTCTTAAAAAGAACTTTGGTTCTAAAAAAGAACGGTGGAGGACGCGCTCAGGTGACGAGTAGGTAGCCCACGTTCAAAAAAAGGGAACTATTTTTTTTTTTTTTTTTTTTTTAGAACAAAAGAGAACGGTGGAGGACGCGCTCGGTCACGGTTAAATGAATGAGTAGGTAGCCTGGGATTTCAAGAAAAATAGATTATTTAAAGAAATCCCGGAGGACGCGCTCAGCCGGTTTTGGGGGGCCCCCGTGTGTTTTGTTGAAATTGCGTGCGTGATTGGTGAAACTACAGCTGTATCTGTGTATGCGTGTTTGCAAATTTGCAGTGTTGGGTTGGTTTTCATGTACCGTGTGGTTTTATGTTGAATAAAGACCTGTATAAATTGTTTGAGCATACGTGCTATAATAAAACTTGAGAGCCTTTCATTGGGGGACTTACAAACCCACGCCCATAAATCCATGAGCCTCTTATGTGAGGACAGTTGAACCCCTGAGTAAATTGCATGAGCCCCCAAGAAAGACGTTCATCATTGTGTACACAAGCACAAGAGAAACATTTCATAAGAGGTTAAAGTGTAAAACAAAAATTATCATATATCTTCATGCATGAAATTATGATTTGGTTTATGACGCTCCGTAAACGTACGATTTAAGTGCTGGAAGTGAAACTCGCGCGAGCTGTGTTGAGCTGGAGTTGTTTGGAGTGTGGAGATATTAACTTGTGTCTGTCTGCCCTTGGGGTGCGCGCTGGCGAATCAAAGCGCTTGCGAACACGACGATAAAGTGATAAAGTTTACTGAATTAATTCGGGGGTATTAAAGTGCTAGTGAGTACGACGAAAAAGTTTTAAAATTTACGGAATCGAATTGCAGAAAAAGTAATTTGGAAGTGGTTTAAAAACCGGAGTTATATCATGGATAATATTAAGGGTTTGGAGGATTATTTGGTTGATACTATGGAGAAACGTGCTGTGCCGAAAATGAGGTCAGACACAGTGATGTATGTGAAAAAATGTTTTGAGAAGATGCGATCCGAAGGGTTGTGGCCAGACCCGGACGATCGTGGTGTGTCTCAGGTTGATTGGGAGCAGATCGAGAAGCATTGGGTCACACGGGTTAATAAAGAGAAAAAAAGATTAGAGGCTAGCGGAGCCCTAACTAAGCAAAAGCGCAAAAACCAGCTGGAAGAAGCTGAAACTTATTTGTCGTATGTGAGAACATTTCGAAAAATTTGTCAAAATATTAATGATAAAGAACGAGTTGAAACCAAAAAGACAGAACTCCCTGTGCCCCCTCCCTATGCAGAAAAAGCGTGTGAACCCGGTGCTCCTCAACGTCCGCATGCAGCGCTGATGGCGCCTGTGTCTGTGAGTGAAATGAGTGACGTTGATGTGGACGGGGCTTCTGCACGTCCAAAATCAGTGAGAGAGCGTGAATGTGATGAGGGGAGACAAGTGGTAATGGAGGTTGTCAGTGATGTGGCTATGGATAAAATAGAGAGTAGACTAGCGAGGCTCGAAGACCGTGATCGCGAGAAAGCTGGAGAAACAGAGATAAATAATGCATTGCAAAGAATTGAACAGCGAATGGATGAGAGTTTGAGTCTGAGTGCCCCCACCCGGTTCGAACAGACGTTGAACAGAGCAGAGAAAGTGGTCTGTGACGTGGAGAAAGCCATCAGGCAGGAAGAGGCTAAGTTGGAAAAAGAGCGTGCGAGACAGCAAAAGAAATGCGCTGCGGATGATAAAAGGAGAAATAGAGGCGCACCTGACTGTAGAGATACATTGATTGTGACTGGTGAAAATTTAGAATGGGAAGCGGAGAATGACGAGGGTGGGGCGAACAGACGAGTGAAAACTCCCTCTTCAGAGGAGAGCGAGGTGGGAGATGAATGTATTAACCTGTCTGAATCCGAGGAATGGGTGAGAGTGCCCGCCTACTATGACAGGCACGGTGTAGTCACGCGATCAAAAGCCAAGAACATGTCGACCCCTGGTGGTCATTATCCGATAATAGCAGTACCAGGGAGCAGTTACGCACACACATACGCTCCGTGGACACACAGAGATTTGCACACTATGATAGATAAATTACCCAATCCTAAAAAGGGCGTTCAGTATTTCTTGTCTAACAGTGCCCAATTAATTTGTTAGGTAGAGATTTGTTGTGTCAATTTTCAGCTATTATTGAATGCACACCGAGTGAAGGTAAATTAGCTGTCTCTGTCACCAACCATGATGAGCGCCTCAGAATACTTAATCAACAAGCAGCGGACGGCCCAGCTCACATTTACTGGGCCACATTACAACATCCTGAGGAACAAGCAACTGCAAAAAATTTGCTTTACACGTTTAATTTATGGAAACCATGGTTCCTGTCACTTCAGAGTATGACCCCACCAGTAGACAGCACACACTGCACTTTTAATTACATCAGAGGGGAGGATGGGGTTTATGGACAGCTGTGGAATAACATTGAAGGTCAATTACAAAATATAAATTGTGAATCAATGATTTTTGGACCTGAAGGTGTGGCTGCACTAGTTGTGTTAACAGGAGAACAGATGACGTACTGGAGAAACCCGGACCAGCAGGATTCACTACCACATGTCTCGCTGTTGGTCTCGGCTGGACACGAACCTCGTGAGCTGGGCCCCATGCTGGCCACTGCCATGAAGGAACAGTTTCGCCCAACCTGTCTGCCAGGGGTAGAGGGTACGTCGGATGGTAAGTACTGGAGAGTCGCATGTGACACCAGTGACTTGGCGTACTTCTGTAACCAGCCCCTGACAGCCACACACGGCAGAGCACTGTTGGATCACCCCCAGGCCAAAGAACAACTAGAGACGGTCCCAGCTAACTTGTGGACCACGACAAAGGTAGATGTAGGATGTGCATCACACCACATGGCTCCTATTAGGTTAAAGCCAGGAGAAACAGTTGTTCATCAGCCACAGTACCGAATCAAGCCAGAAGCCATGGCAGGTATTACAGACACCATTGCAGACTTAATCAAAGTTGGAGTTCTGAAACCCACGACGTCACCGTGGAACACGCCCATACTACCTGTTAAAAAACCTGGAAAAGATGAGTATCGTATGGTGCATGATTTGAGGCACATTAATGATGTCACTGTAACTGAGAACATACCAGTACCTGACCCCTATCGATCTTTGCAGAACCTGACGACTGAACACTGCAGCTTTTCATGCATAGATTTAGCTAATGCTTTCTTTTCTATACCAATTGATGAGAATGTGAAAGACATTTTTGCGTTTACCTTTAAAGGTCAACAGTACACATACAACAGGCTACCTCAAGGCTACAAAGACTCACCAGGCATCTTCAATCAATGTCTGTTGAAAGATCTGTCAGTTAATCTAGACAATGATTTGATTGACCCTAACACCGTACTAATACAGTTCGTGGACGATTTGTTAATAGCTAGTACTTCACCTGATAAGTGCCTTAGAGACACCATAACCATTCTAACCTTGTTAGCTGAATTAGGTTACAAAGTGAACAAGTCAAAACTCCAGGTGGCCAGGCCGATGGTCACCTTTCTGGGGAGAAACATCTCACACAAAGGTCACACCCTGACTCCAAATCAGAGACAGTCAATACTGTCATTTCCAAAGCCCACTACAGTGTCCCAAATGATGTCATTTTTAGGCCTGACAGGCTACTGCCGCAACTACATACCTAACTACAGTGATTTAGCTCACAGCCTCAGAAAACTCGCAGTGTCAAAAGGTCTGAGTAACGGGAAGGTGGAGCTTGACTGGACGGTTGAGGCAGAGAGGGATTTTATAACTCTAAAACAAGCACTTGCTAGCGCTACTGAATTAGCAGCACCAGACTACACACAACCTTTTCATTTAAATGTCTCTGTAAGAGACAATCATGTTCATGCTTGTCTCTTTCAGAAGGGGGAGAGTGAAGGAAGGAACATTTTATTTTTTCACAGTTCCAAATTAGATCAACCAGTGATAGGAACAGGACCATGCACAACATACATGGCAGGACTCACCACAGCGATAGAGAAGACAGCACACTTGGTAATGTGTCACCCACTAATAGTCAGCACCAATCACGGAGTAATGGCGTTCATAAACTCACAAGCCTTTTCTTTGTCAAGAGCACGACAGAACAAGATAAAAGCCATACTCACACAGCCACACATCACGTACAACACTGTGTCAAAACTTGTGAATCTGACTGATAACATTGAAGTAGCCGAAGATGCGACACCACATGACTGCGCTGACGCCACAGAAAGATACATTCAGCTCAGGCCAGAACTGCACAAGGTCAGAATTGCTAAACCAGGAGCATGGGAACTCTGTTCAGATGGGAGTTGTTGGAGACAAGGTAACGAACTGAAGGCCTCTTACGCTGTGGTACAAGCGTGTGGGGAAGAGTGGGAGGAGGTGGAATCAGGAGTGGTTCCACAACCAGCTTCAGCTCAGCTGGCAGAAATGGTCGCACTCACTAGAGCACTGGAACACGCGTCAGGTCAGATTGTGAACATTTACACAGATTCAGCATACGTGCACGGGGTCATCCACCATGAACTAGTCAGGTGGATGGATAATGGGTACACTAACGCCACAGGACAGCCAATCAAACATTTGAGAGCAGTACATGAGTTGAGTGAAGCTATCATGTTACCCAAAGAAGTGGCTGTGATAAAGGTAAGAGGACATCAGGGTAATGACAGTTTTGTTTCTAGAGGTAATGAAGCTGCTGACAGAGCAGCCAAAGCTGCTGGAGGGTACAACCCACAGAGCTTGTTGTTGCTGGAAACTCATAACATGCCTGAGTTGACAGAGAGCCACCTGGCACAGATCCAAGAACAGGCCACGGTCTATGAGAAGCAATTGTGGATAGACCGGGGAGCCACTGTCACTAAAGGACTCTGGAGGAGTCCAGAAGGGAGGGTAGTTTTGCCCTTAGAGAAGATGAAATTGATACTATGCGAAGCACATGGGCCAACTCACTCCGGAGTGTCGGCCATGGTGACCAAATTAGAATGTTTATGGTGGCATCCATACCTCAGAGACCATGTGAAGCAATACGTGAGCGAATGCGATATCTGTCAGTCATACAATGTAAAGAAACCATACCGGGTGAGAATTGGAGGATACCCAGTGCCCGCGGGGCCATTTGAGGAGATTGTGATCGATTACACAGACATGGGGCCAGACAACAGGGTAAGGGGGTACAGGTACCTGCTGGTCATGGTAGACAGATTCACCAAGTGGGTAGAAGCTATACCCACCAAAAAGGAAGATTCAAAATCAGTCATAAAATGGTTGCAAAATGAGTTGATTCCCAGGTACGGCCTACCAAAAGTGATTAGGAGTGACAATGGGTCCCACTTTGATAACAAACACTTGGCAGAAGTAGAACAAAAGCTGGGCCCAACCCACAAGTTTGGCACTGTCTATCACCCACAGTCACAGGGGTTGGTGGAAAGAGCCAACCAGACCATTAAGACTAAACTGGCCAAAGTGTGCGCAGCAGGAGACATGGACTGGGTTCAGGCGCTGCCACTAGTGTTGATGTCCATGAGAGCGACCCCCACGGGAGAATACAATCTCTCACCACACCAGCTCATGACAGGACGACCCATGCCAGCGTGCCCTCGACCAAGGATTGAGGGACCAGCTTTGGAAATCCAGGAACAGGAGATGTCAGAGTACATGAGAGAATTAACCAAGTTGCTTTGTGAAATCAATAAGTCTGTTCAACAGGAAAAAGGAGAAGAAGACCTGGAATCACCCAAGGTGAAGGTGAAGCCAGGGGATTGGGTAAGGATCAAGGTGCACAAGAGGAAGTGGAACGAGCCACGGTGGACAGGCCCGTGGGAGGTCGAAGGTGCCAACGAGCACTCAGTGAAAGTGAGGAAAGACAAAGGTAAGACTTGGTACCACATTTCACACTGTGTTGCAGCAAAAGAACCAACAAGAACCACAGGAGAGATCAAGACACACCTGGAGGAGACAGGAGAAGCCCCAGGGAAGGAGTTGGTGGTAAGTACCGACCCCAGTGTAGCTTTTTACAGAGAATACATCACAGCCGAGGACTGGTGGGAGGAAGGTGAAGGAGACCTGTTGGAGACTGACTGTGAGGCTATAGCACACTGTGTGAGCGCAGACCTGAACCTGGGAGCTGGAGTGGCTCTGCAGATCAGACAAGCGTTTGGCACTACAGGTATAGCCAAGGTGCCCATAGGCAAGTGTGCCACACAAACCACACAGACACACATCATATTCCATTTAGTGACCAAAAGATATTACAGGGAGAAGCCAGAATTAGGACATCTGATTTCAAGCATACAACACCTGGCCACATTGTTAATATCATTGAACATTAACACTCTAGCCATACCGAAGCTGGGTTGTGGATTGGACGGATTAGACTGGAGGACTGTGAAACCAATCATTAAAACTTTACTTAAACCAACCGGTACCAAGGTGGTGGTGCACCATCTTCCATCCTAGGATGGAACTGTGGGAAATAAGAGACATGTTGTCGGGACGTGTGGGACGTCCAGATGAGGCTCAGTACCAACAATATGTTAGAGTAGGGAGATTAACTTTGAGAACATGGACTTGGCTATGGGGGGGAACATTTCTAGCCGCGGTGATAATAGGAGCGGTGGTAATATTTAGTGTAGGAAATCAGAAACAACCCAATAACGTGAACGTAACTTTGTGTCGGTGGGACGACAATCACACTGTCTGCAAAGAAGTGAGGCCCGATGAGATCCACAGCCCTAACCCGCTAGTAAACGTGACCAAACCAGAGAAAATAGACTTTAAAGTAAGAAAACCAAGAGAAGCTGGAACCAGGCCAGTAGGACAGTCCAAGGACCGGTGTGTACGGACATACGGAGGTGTGGAATTGAGTTATAGAGATGGTACAGCCTCGAGCTGGACTTTTGACTTATGTGAGGTAGTGGACTGCGGGGGAGCCAATGCCTCATACAGAGGATGTGATTTGTACATATGTTGGACCAATCAAGTTAATGCGGGCTGTCAAGGAAGGGGGAGTTTCTATAGTGCAGACTGGTGTCCTGGTTGGGGGTCAGTGATAAAGTACTCAGGGAGATGGAAACCGACATTAGGAGATAAGAAAGGTAACCCTTCCACGACCTCTTTGAGCAAATGGTGGGTCGATGTGTCGTTTCAGCGAGATTATCACGTGTCCCAAAATCCAGTGACTTTTTCTGTCAAATGGAATGGGCAGTCTGTAATAACAGACCGTTGTACTTCACCCTGGGGGTGGAACAATCAGGACGTGACATATGGGGAATAATTAAACTCAGCTATTTAGCCAAACCCAAGCCACTCAGCCCAGCAAAACCTGAGGCAAAAATAGAGAAGATGGAGGATTCAGCAGACAAGTTCACTCTAACCACAGATTTCACTAAATTATCGTCCCAGCAGTTAATAGAATTAGCAACCGGTTACAGCGGCTCGAATTTGTGGTTGTCATGGCTAGAACAAAACAGTAGAGAAAATGGGTTAGAAGGTTGTGTGGCCTGTGCAGCGGCCCGACCCGCGTTAATGACCTCACCAGCCCCAATGAATCCTGAAACAGATCCAGTAGGATATCAGTGTATGTTGAATTTAACTAAGGTGAGAAGTATTACGACCTCAAATTGTTCCAGCCTGGACAGTATTTTTCCGTATGTCAAAAATTTGGAAGGAGGTAACGCTCCTTCCGTGCCAGTAAAACTTAAAGGACAGTACCAATGTTTTAACTTGACCGAGAAAGACGCAATCATGAGTGTGGGAGAAATTGAACCAGATTGGTGTAACGCCACAACGAAGGTCCCGGGGATAGGGAGAGTAGCCCGGGCAGGGATCTGGTGGTACTGCGGAGGACACACTCTGCTGGCATTAATACCAGGAAAAGCTAAAGGAATCTGTGCTATGGTTAGACTAATCACACCAATAACAATGATAGGGCTGAGGGAAATCACACCGCAGCCTGCTATAGCCCAAGGGAGAAAGAAGCGTGATGCCTTTGATTTGTCCATAGGGTCACCAACATACATTGACTCCATAGGAGTGCCTCGGGGGGTTCCCAATGAATACAAGCTAGTTGATCAAATAGCTACGGGCTTTGAGAACATTCCAATTATATCAGCCTTGTTTCCAGTAACACCGAACAAGAATGTAGATAGGATCAACTTTGTCCATTACAATGTGCTGAGATTAACCAACCTAACGAGAGACGCAATAGAGGGGCTGAGCGAACAACTGAGAGCTACCTCACTGATGGCCGTACAAAACAGAATGGCTCTAGATATGCTCCTGGCGGAAAAAGGGGGTGTATGTTTCATGTTTGGCGACAACTGTTGTACCTTCATTCCCAATAACACAGCACCGGATGGGTCGGTGACCAGAGCTCTGGACGGACTGAAGGCTTTATCTAAGGAGATGCAGGAGGCCTCAGGTATCAGTAACCCCATGGAGGAGTGGTTCACGAAGGTGTTTGGGAAATGGAAGGCACTAATTATGTCCTTGTTTATGTCAGTAGCAGTGTTTATTGCAATTGTTGTTATTTGTGGATGTTGTTGTATACCATGTATCAGATCTCTCACCCAAAGGTTGATCACAGCCGCGATTGAGAAGGGGGATGCAAAGAACCCACCACCATACACCATGCCACTGATGGTGGAGGATGATGATGACATATCATCTGAAGAAGACGATTCTGTGTGAAAAACTTGTTGTTTTTGATTAATTATGCTTGCTTTGTAGGTATTGGCAGCGTCAGCGACTGATGAAGAATGAAGACGCACCACACATTAGAGCACAACCAACAGCACATGAAAGCTGATTCACTAGCTTAAAAGTAATATGCATGACACATGGGCACATTAATAGAACGGGTCGAGGTGATCTCCCACCAGGCGGGACCTGGGTCTCGGGGACAACGTCAAGTCACGAGACCGTGGGAGATGAAGGGGGGCATCTCCGAATAGTCTGAAAGGTCTCGGCCCACGACTGGGGAGTGATCCAGAACCCACCAATCACATAAAAGAACACATAGACGTTGTACTAACTGACATAGTCACACTATGAATGTATACACATTTAGGGATTTTTATGATTGTCTTTCTTTTAATAAGTGCACTGGGCTAGATAGATTTTAGTATTAGACTAGAGTTAGACCAATGTTTTGGTCTAAAAGGGGGAATGTTGGAAAAAAGAAAATTAAAGGCTAATAACTTGATGTGTCAATTTAGTGTTTTTCAGGAAGACTGGGAAAGCAGGAGTAAGGAGGCCTCAGTGGCCTTGAGGAGAACAGAAGGGGCCTATTCAGTGCAGGATGTGTAGCAAGCAGTTTTTAGATAACCAGGCACACAGGCTGGGAGAAGAGGAGCAGGTGAATTTCCATGGAGAGCAGCCAGGATTGGGGGAGTTATCGAAACTTAACAAATCGAAACTTATGGACAGGGAGTATGAAAGAAAGGACATCGCCCAGCACGAGAGGCTTTTCGCTTGGACACTGCTGAGATCCACTTGGGTTAGGTAGATTCCTAGGCAACTAGCACCAGTGCACTGAAGAGTTTGTGCCACGAATACTTCTATTATATTGCATTCATTAATATTCTATATAAATCATTTTAAAAGAACTTTTGTTGTCAAGACTTTGCTTGGACCACTCAGTCAAAAACCAGTCGGTTCATCGGGGCGGTGTTGGGGCCCGTCTGGGTCGGAGAAGAAAATTCCCAACAAATTGGTAGCAGAGGATGGTTTTTGGCTGGAGTCGAATTCTGCAATTAGGACAAGAGAGGAGGTCAATCCGTCCGTGAGGTGACTGAACTAAACCGCGCGGTCTGAAAAAAGGTAAGGAGCCATTCTCTCCTATTGGCTGATGTTACTACGTCATAGGCTAAATTAAAGTTCAGTCACTAAATGGTCGAGGCGAAATACTCTCTGTAAATTTAGTATTGAAATTGTATACGTGTTACAAACTCGATATATAGACAGGAGGATTGCCCTACGACTCATAAAGTCG
The DNA here is from genome assembly GCF_052324685.1 of Brachyhypopomus gauderio. Lineage (NCBI taxonomy): Eukaryota > Metazoa > Chordata > Actinopteri > Gymnotiformes > Hypopomidae > Brachyhypopomus > Brachyhypopomus gauderio. The sequence continues at coordinate 8,958,770 of NC_135223.1, forward strand.
GGAGGAGGACGCCCTGTAAACTGCAGTAAACGGTTGAAGAGTAGGCAGCCCACGTTCTAAAAAGAACCTTGGTTCTAAAAGAGAACGGTGGAGGACGTGCCCAGAGAAAGAGCAGGTAGCCCACGTTCTTAAAAAGAACTTTGGTTCTAAAAAAGAACGGTGGAGGACGCGCTCAGGTGACGAGTAGGTAGCCCACGTTCAAAAAAAGGGAACTATTTTTTTTTTTTTTTTTTTTTTAGAACAAAAGAGAACGGTGGAGGACGCGCTCGGTCACGGTTAAATGAATGAGTAGGTAGCCTGGGATTTCAAGAAAAATAGATTATTTAAAGAAATCCCGGAGGACGCGCTCAGCCGGTTTTGGGGGGCCCCCGTGTGTTTTGTTGAAATTGCGTGCGTGATTGGTGAAACTACAGCTGTATCTGTGTATGCGTGTTTGCAAATTTGCAGTGTTGGGTTGGTTTTCATGTACCGTGTGGTTTTATGTTGAATAAAGACCTGTATAAATTGTTTGAGCATACGTGCTATAATAAAACTTGAGAGCCTTTCATTGGGGGACTTACAAACCCACGCCCATAAATCCATGAGCCTCTTATGTGAGGACAGTTGAACCCCTGAGTAAATTGCATGAGCCCCCAAGAAAGACGTTCATCATTGTGTACACAAGCACAAGAGAAACATTTCATAAGAGGTTAAAGTGTAAAACAAAAATTATCATATATCTTCATGCATGAAATTATGATTTGGTTTATGACGCTCCGTAAACGTACGATTTAAGTGCTGGAAGTGAAACTCGCGCGAGCTGTGTTGAGCTGGAGTTGTTTGGAGTGTGGAGATATTAACTTGTGTCTGTCTGCCCTTGGGGTGCGCGCTGGCGAATCAAAGCGCTTGCGAACACGACGATAAAGTGATAAAGTTTACTGAATTAATTCGGGGGTATTAAAGTGCTAGTGAGTACGACGAAAAAGTTTTAAAATTTACGGAATCGAATTGCAGAAAAAGTAATTTGGAAGTGGTTTAAAAACCGGAGTTATATCATGGATAATATTAAGGGTTTGGAGGATTATTTGGTTGATACTATGGAGAAACGTGCTGTGCCGAAAATGAGGTCAGACACAGTGATGTATGTGAAAAAATGTTTTGAGAAGATGCGATCCGAAGGGTTGTGGCCAGACCCGGACGATCGTGGTGTGTCTCAGGTTGATTGGGAGCAGATCGAGAAGCATTGGGTCACACGGGTTAATAAAGAGAAAAAAAGATTAGAGGCTAGCGGAGCCCTAACTAAGCAAAAGCGCAAAAACCAGCTGGAAGAAGCTGAAACTTATTTGTCGTATGTGAGAACATTTCGAAAAATTTGTCAAAATATTAATGATAAAGAACGAGTTGAAACCAAAAAGACAGAACTCCCTGTGCCCCCTCCCTATGCAGAAAAAGCGTGTGAACCCGGTGCTCCTCAACGTCCGCATGCAGCGCTGATGGCGCCTGTGTCTGTGAGTGAAATGAGTGACGTTGATGTGGACGGGGCTTCTGCACGTCCAAAATCAGTGAGAGAGCGTGAATGTGATGAGGGGAGACAAGTGGTAATGGAGGTTGTCAGTGATGTGGCTATGGATAAAATAGAGAGTAGACTAGCGAGGCTCGAAGACCGTGATCGCGAGAAAGCTGGAGAAACAGAGATAAATAATGCATTGCAAAGAATTGAACAGCGAATGGATGAGAGTTTGAGTCTGAGTGCCCCCACCCGGTTCGAACAGACGTTGAACAGAGCAGAGAAAGTGGTCTGTGACGTGGAGAAAGCCATCAGGCAGGAAGAGGCTAAGTTGGAAAAAGAGCGTGCGAGACAGCAAAAGAAATGCGCTGCGGATGATAAAAGGAGAAATAGAGGCGCACCTGACTGTAGAGATACATTGATTGTGACTGGTGAAAATTTAGAATGGGAAGCGGAGAATGACGAGGGTGGGGCGAACAGACGAGTGAAAACTCCCTCTTCAGAGGAGAGCGAGGTGGGAGATGAATGTATTAACCTGTCTGAATCCGAGGAATGGGTGAGAGTGCCCGCCTACTATGACAGGCACGGTGTAGTCACGCGATCAAAAGCCAAGAACATGTCGACCCCTGGTGGTCATTATCCGATAATAGCAGTACCAGGGAGCAGTTACGCACACACATACGCTCCGTGGACACACAGAGATTTGCACACTATGATAGATAAATTACCCAATCCTAAAAAGGGCGTTCAGTATTTCTTGTCTAACAGTGCCCAATTAATTTGTTAGGTAGAGATTTGTTGTGTCAATTTTCAGCTATTATTGAATGCACACCGAGTGAAGGTAAATTAGCTGTCTCTGTCACCAACCATGATGAGCGCCTCAGAATACTTAATCAACAAGCAGCGGACGGCCCAGCTCACATTTACTGGGCCACATTACAACATCCTGAGGAACAAGCAACTGCAAAAAATTTGCTTTACACGTTTAATTTATGGAAACCATGGTTCCTGTCACTTCAGAGTATGACCCCACCAGTAGACAGCACACACTGCACTTTTAATTACATCAGAGGGGAGGATGGGGTTTATGGACAGCTGTGGAATAACATTGAAGGTCAATTACAAAATATAAATTGTGAATCAATGATTTTTGGACCTGAAGGTGTGGCTGCACTAGTTGTGTTAACAGGAGAACAGATGACGTACTGGAGAAACCCGGACCAGCAGGATTCACTACCACATGTCTCGCTGTTGGTCTCGGCTGGACACGAACCTCGTGAGCTGGGCCCCATGCTGGCCACTGCCATGAAGGAACAGTTTCGCCCAACCTGTCTGCCAGGGGTAGAGGGTACGTCGGATGGTAAGTACTGGAGAGTCGCATGTGACACCAGTGACTTGGCGTACTTCTGTAACCAGCCCCTGACAGCCACACACGGCAGAGCACTGTTGGATCACCCCCAGGCCAAAGAACAACTAGAGACGGTCCCAGCTAACTTGTGGACCACGACAAAGGTAGATGTAGGATGTGCATCACACCACATGGCTCCTATTAGGTTAAAGCCAGGAGAAACAGTTGTTCATCAGCCACAGTACCGAATCAAGCCAGAAGCCATGGCAGGTATTACAGACACCATTGCAGACTTAATCAAAGTTGGAGTTCTGAAACCCACGACGTCACCGTGGAACACGCCCATACTACCTGTTAAAAAACCTGGAAAAGATGAGTATCGTATGGTGCATGATTTGAGGCACATTAATGATGTCACTGTAACTGAGAACATACCAGTACCTGACCCCTATCGATCTTTGCAGAACCTGACGACTGAACACTGCAGCTTTTCATGCATAGATTTAGCTAATGCTTTCTTTTCTATACCAATTGATGAGAATGTGAAAGACATTTTTGCGTTTACCTTTAAAGGTCAACAGTACACATACAACAGGCTACCTCAAGGCTACAAAGACTCACCAGGCATCTTCAATCAATGTCTGTTGAAAGATCTGTCAGTTAATCTAGACAATGATTTGATTGACCCTAACACCGTACTAATACAGTTCGTGGACGATTTGTTAATAGCTAGTACTTCACCTGATAAGTGCCTTAGAGACACCATAACCATTCTAACCTTGTTAGCTGAATTAGGTTACAAAGTGAACAAGTCAAAACTCCAGGTGGCCAGGCCGATGGTCACCTTTCTGGGGAGAAACATCTCACACAAAGGTCACACCCTGACTCCAAATCAGAGACAGTCAATACTGTCATTTCCAAAGCCCACTACAGTGTCCCAAATGATGTCATTTTTAGGCCTGACAGGCTACTGCCGCAACTACATACCTAACTACAGTGATTTAGCTCACAGCCTCAGAAAACTCGCAGTGTCAAAAGGTCTGAGTAACGGGAAGGTGGAGCTTGACTGGACGGTTGAGGCAGAGAGGGATTTTATAACTCTAAAACAAGCACTTGCTAGCGCTACTGAATTAGCAGCACCAGACTACACACAACCTTTTCATTTAAATGTCTCTGTAAGAGACAATCATGTTCATGCTTGTCTCTTTCAGAAGGGGGAGAGTGAAGGAAGGAACATTTTATTTTTTCACAGTTCCAAATTAGATCAACCAGTGATAGGAACAGGACCATGCACAACATACATGGCAGGACTCACCACAGCGATAGAGAAGACAGCACACTTGGTAATGTGTCACCCACTAATAGTCAGCACCAATCACGGAGTAATGGCGTTCATAAACTCACAAGCCTTTTCTTTGTCAAGAGCACGACAGAACAAGATAAAAGCCATACTCACACAGCCACACATCACGTACAACACTGTGTCAAAACTTGTGAATCTGACTGATAACATTGAAGTAGCCGAAGATGCGACACCACATGACTGCGCTGACGCCACAGAAAGATACATTCAGCTCAGGCCAGAACTGCACAAGGTCAGAATTGCTAAACCAGGAGCATGGGAACTCTGTTCAGATGGGAGTTGTTGGAGACAAGGTAACGAACTGAAGGCCTCTTACGCTGTGGTACAAGCGTGTGGGGAAGAGTGGGAGGAGGTGGAATCAGGAGTGGTTCCACAACCAGCTTCAGCTCAGCTGGCAGAAATGGTCGCACTCACTAGAGCACTGGAACACGCGTCAGGTCAGATTGTGAACATTTACACAGATTCAGCATACGTGCACGGGGTCATCCACCATGAACTAGTCAGGTGGATGGATAATGGGTACACTAACGCCACAGGACAGCCAATCAAACATTTGAGAGCAGTACATGAGTTGAGTGAAGCTATCATGTTACCCAAAGAAGTGGCTGTGATAAAGGTAAGAGGACATCAGGGTAATGACAGTTTTGTTTCTAGAGGTAATGAAGCTGCTGACAGAGCAGCCAAAGCTGCTGGAGGGTACAACCCACAGAGCTTGTTGTTGCTGGAAACTCATAACATGCCTGAGTTGACAGAGAGCCACCTGGCACAGATCCAAGAACAGGCCACGGTCTATGAGAAGCAATTGTGGATAGACCGGGGAGCCACTGTCACTAAAGGACTCTGGAGGAGTCCAGAAGGGAGGGTAGTTTTGCCCTTAGAGAAGATGAAATTGATACTATGCGAAGCACATGGGCCAACTCACTCCGGAGTGTCGGCCATGGTGACCAAATTAGAATGTTTATGGTGGCATCCATACCTCAGAGACCATGTGAAGCAATACGTGAGCGAATGCGATATCTGTCAGTCATACAATGTAAAGAAACCATACCGGGTGAGAATTGGAGGATACCCAGTGCCCGCGGGGCCATTTGAGGAGATTGTGATCGATTACACAGACATGGGGCCAGACAACAGGGTAAGGGGGTACAGGTACCTGCTGGTCATGGTAGACAGATTCACCAAGTGGGTAGAAGCTATACCCACCAAAAAGGAAGATTCAAAATCAGTCATAAAATGGTTGCAAAATGAGTTGATTCCCAGGTACGGCCTACCAAAAGTGATTAGGAGTGACAATGGGTCCCACTTTGATAACAAACACTTGGCAGAAGTAGAACAAAAGCTGGGCCCAACCCACAAGTTTGGCACTGTCTATCACCCACAGTCACAGGGGTTGGTGGAAAGAGCCAACCAGACCATTAAGACTAAACTGGCCAAAGTGTGCGCAGCAGGAGACATGGACTGGGTTCAGGCGCTGCCACTAGTGTTGATGTCCATGAGAGCGACCCCCACGGGAGAATACAATCTCTCACCACACCAGCTCATGACAGGACGACCCATGCCAGCGTGCCCTCGACCAAGGATTGAGGGACCAGCTTTGGAAATCCAGGAACAGGAGATGTCAGAGTACATGAGAGAATTAACCAAGTTGCTTTGTGAAATCAATAAGTCTGTTCAACAGGAAAAAGGAGAAGAAGACCTGGAATCACCCAAGGTGAAGGTGAAGCCAGGGGATTGGGTAAGGATCAAGGTGCACAAGAGGAAGTGGAACGAGCCACGGTGGACAGGCCCGTGGGAGGTCGAAGGTGCCAACGAGCACTCAGTGAAAGTGAGGAAAGACAAAGGTAAGACTTGGTACCACATTTCACACTGTGTTGCAGCAAAAGAACCAACAAGAACCACAGGAGAGATCAAGACACACCTGGAGGAGACAGGAGAAGCCCCAGGGAAGGAGTTGGTGGTAAGTACCGACCCCAGTGTAGCTTTTTACAGAGAATACATCACAGCCGAGGACTGGTGGGAGGAAGGTGAAGGAGACCTGTTGGAGACTGACTGTGAGGCTATAGCACACTGTGTGAGCGCAGACCTGAACCTGGGAGCTGGAGTGGCTCTGCAGATCAGACAAGCGTTTGGCACTACAGGTATAGCCAAGGTGCCCATAGGCAAGTGTGCCACACAAACCACACAGACACACATCATATTCCATTTAGTGACCAAAAGATATTACAGGGAGAAGCCAGAATTAGGACATCTGATTTCAAGCATACAACACCTGGCCACATTGTTAATATCATTGAACATTAACACTCTAGCCATACCGAAGCTGGGTTGTGGATTGGACGGATTAGACTGGAGGACTGTGAAACCAATCATTAAAACTTTACTTAAACCAACCGGTACCAAGGTGGTGGTGCACCATCTTCCATCCTAGGATGGAACTGTGGGAAATAAGAGACATGTTGTCGGGACGTGTGGGACGTCCAGATGAGGCTCAGTACCAACAATATGTTAGAGTAGGGAGATTAACTTTGAGAACATGGACTTGGCTATGGGGGGGAACATTTCTAGCCGCGGTGATAATAGGAGCGGTGGTAATATTTAGTGTAGGAAATCAGAAACAACCCAATAACGTGAACGTAACTTTGTGTCGGTGGGACGACAATCACACTGTCTGCAAAGAAGTGAGGCCCGATGAGATCCACAGCCCTAACCCGCTAGTAAACGTGACCAAACCAGAGAAAATAGACTTTAAAGTAAGAAAACCAAGAGAAGCTGGAACCAGGCCAGTAGGACAGTCCAAGGACCGGTGTGTACGGACATACGGAGGTGTGGAATTGAGTTATAGAGATGGTACAGCCTCGAGCTGGACTTTTGACTTATGTGAGGTAGTGGACTGCGGGGGAGCCAATGCCTCATACAGAGGATGTGATTTGTACATATGTTGGACCAATCAAGTTAATGCGGGCTGTCAAGGAAGGGGGAGTTTCTATAGTGCAGACTGGTGTCCTGGTTGGGGGTCAGTGATAAAGTACTCAGGGAGATGGAAACCGACATTAGGAGATAAGAAAGGTAACCCTTCCACGACCTCTTTGAGCAAATGGTGGGTCGATGTGTCGTTTCAGCGAGATTATCACGTGTCCCAAAATCCAGTGACTTTTTCTGTCAAATGGAATGGGCAGTCTGTAATAACAGACCGTTGTACTTCACCCTGGGGGTGGAACAATCAGGACGTGACATATGGGGAATAATTAAACTCAGCTATTTAGCCAAACCCAAGCCACTCAGCCCAGCAAAACCTGAGGCAAAAATAGAGAAGATGGAGGATTCAGCAGACAAGTTCACTCTAACCACAGATTTCACTAAATTATCGTCCCAGCAGTTAATAGAATTAGCAACCGGTTACAGCGGCTCGAATTTGTGGTTGTCATGGCTAGAACAAAACAGTAGAGAAAATGGGTTAGAAGGTTGTGTGGCCTGTGCAGCGGCCCGACCCGCGTTAATGACCTCACCAGCCCCAATGAATCCTGAAACAGATCCAGTAGGATATCAGTGTATGTTGAATTTAACTAAGGTGAGAAGTATTACGACCTCAAATTGTTCCAGCCTGGACAGTATTTTTCCGTATGTCAAAAATTTGGAAGGAGGTAACGCTCCTTCCGTGCCAGTAAAACTTAAAGGACAGTACCAATGTTTTAACTTGACCGAGAAAGACGCAATCATGAGTGTGGGAGAAATTGAACCAGATTGGTGTAACGCCACAACGAAGGTCCCGGGGATAGGGAGAGTAGCCCGGGCAGGGATCTGGTGGTACTGCGGAGGACACACTCTGCTGGCATTAATACCAGGAAAAGCTAAAGGAATCTGTGCTATGGTTAGACTAATCACACCAATAACAATGATAGGGCTGAGGGAAATCACACCGCAGCCTGCTATAGCCCAAGGGAGAAAGAAGCGTGATGCCTTTGATTTGTCCATAGGGTCACCAACATACATTGACTCCATAGGAGTGCCTCGGGGGGTTCCCAATGAATACAAGCTAGTTGATCAAATAGCTACGGGCTTTGAGAACATTCCAATTATATCAGCCTTGTTTCCAGTAACACCGAACAAGAATGTAGATAGGATCAACTTTGTCCATTACAATGTGCTGAGATTAACCAACCTAACGAGAGACGCAATAGAGGGGCTGAGCGAACAACTGAGAGCTACCTCACTGATGGCCGTACAAAACAGAATGGCTCTAGATATGCTCCTGGCGGAAAAAGGGGGTGTATGTTTCATGTTTGGCGACAACTGTTGTACCTTCATTCCCAATAACACAGCACCGGATGGGTCGGTGACCAGAGCTCTGGACGGACTGAAGGCTTTATCTAAGGAGATGCAGGAGGCCTCAGGTATCAGTAACCCCATGGAGGAGTGGTTCACGAAGGTGTTTGGGAAATGGAAGGCACTAATTATGTCCTTGTTTATGTCAGTAGCAGTGTTTATTGCAATTGTTGTTATTTGTGGATGTTGTTGTATACCATGTATCAGATCTCTCACCCAAAGGTTGATCACAGCCGCGATTGAGAAGGGGGATGCAAAGAACCCACCACCATACACCATGCCACTGATGGTGGAGGATGATGATGACATATCATCTGAAGAAGACGATTCTGTGTGAAAAACTTGTTGTTTTTGATTAATTATGCTTGCTTTGTAGGTATTGGCAGCGTCAGCGACTGATGAAGAATGAAGACGCACCACACATTAGAGCACAACCAACAGCACATGAAAGCTGATTCACTAGCTTAAAAGTAATATGCATGACACATGGGCACATTAATAGAACGGGTCGAGGTGATCTCCCACCAGGCGGGACCTGGGTCTCGGGGACAACGTCAAGTCACGAGACCGTGGGAGATGAAGGGGGGCATCTCCGAATAGTCTGAAAGGTCTCGGCCCACGACTGGGGAGTGATCCAGAACCCACCAATCACATAAAAGAACACATAGACGTTGTACTAACTGACATAGTCACACTATGAATGTATACACATTTAGGGATTTTTATGATTGTCTTTCTTTTAATAAGTGCACTGGGCTAGATAGATTTTAGTATTAGACTAGAGTTAGACCAATGTTTTGGTCTAAAAGGGGGAATGTTGGAAAAAAGAAAATTAAAGGCTAATAACTTGATGTGTCAATTTAGTGTTTTTCAGGAAGACTGGGAAAGCAGGAGTAAGGAGGCCTCAGTGGCCTTGAGGAGAACAGAAGGGGCCTATTCAGTGCAGGATGTGTAGCAAGCAGTTTTTAGATAACCAGGCACACAGGCTGGGAGAAGAGGAGCAGGTGAATTTCCATGGAGAGCAGCCAGGATTGGGGGAGTTATCGAAACTTAACAAATCGAAACTTATGGACAGGGAGTATGAAAGAAAGGACATCGCCCAGCACGAGAGGCTTTTCGCTTGGACACTGCTGAGATCCACTTGGGTTAGGTAGATTCCTAGGCAACTAGCACCAGTGCACTGAAGAGTTTGTACCACGAATACTTCTATTATATTGCATTCATTAATATTCTATATAAATCATTTTAAAAGAACTTTTGTTGTCAAGACTTTGCTTGGACCACTCAGTCAAAAACCAGTCGGTTCATCGGGGCGGTGTTGGGGCCCGTCTGGGTCGGAGAAGAAAATTCCCAACAAATGGCACATGTTGAATGTGCTGAATACAACAAAAGACACTTGTCTTACATACGTGTGCAAAAAATGTTTTAAAAGTTTTATAAGTTACTGTTGAAAAAGGTTATGGTGGTGTGCTTGGTTTGTATACAAGTTTTAAAAGAAATTATTAAACTGCATATCCATGTTTCTCTTGTCCATACAGTGCACACAGTTAGTAGTCATGTAAAAAAAAATGGGTCTGTACAGGAAGCATGATTTGATAAGGGAAGCATTATTTATGATATCAGCCTATCGAGATATTAATATTTTACATGGGTAGCATAAGGAAGCTATAATGGATTTAAATCTATTCTTCCCTTGTCCATACATACAGTGCACGTACTTGATTTTATAATTACAATGTGTCATAATACTGAGTTAAGCCAGGTTCATACTACACGATTTTAGGCAGGTTTTTCAGTCGCCGACTGTTTTTTGTAGATCGCCGACAGAAATCTGGTCGGAGCAGTGGCGGATGCAGCCGGCAATTTTTGGACGGGCCAGTGTGTAATTGGGGTGGGCAAGCGTGGGCGAACGAAAGTTGTTGAGTGGGAGCGGGTGTCGAACGAAATTTGTTCGGGGTGGGCGGGGTATATGATCATTAAATGACTCGTGCGCTAGGCGAAAAGTTTTTATTTAAAAACTGTATTCTGTATTTTATTTTATTAAAACTGAATTCTGAGCTTGTGATTGGGTGGGCCCAGCTGCTAATCAGGGTGGGCCCGGCCCACCCAGGCCCACCCGTAGATCCGCCCCTGGGTCAGAGGCAAATCGGCGATCACTCGGCCCTCGCTCAGTCGTGTAGTGTAAACTGCTGAAAGACGGTCACCGACTCATCGCAGATGCCAGGCAAATATCTAGCATGTTTAATATCTAGCCCAGTCGGCGACGGAGTCAACAGCAGCGTCTAGCTACAGCCAATGGGAACGTGGAGAGAGAACCGCGGCACCGCTGACGATATCTCCTTTTTTTTGACATGTCCAGTGACCTGTACCACAACAGAGGAAATTTCCATTTAGGAAATGACCTCTCTTCTACGAGGTGTTGCTGGTTCTCACAAGAGTTTCGTTTTCTCGTGTTTTTGAACGGCAGCCCGATGAGTCGTCAGCGATTCCCCAGTCGTTTAATTCGTGAGCCCGATCAGTCATGTAGTGTGAAAGCCACAACAGCACAACCAGTCATGTAGTGCGAACGGCACAAAAACCTGACGACTGAAAAGTCATGTAGTGTGAAGCAGGCATTAGGCTATATTTTATAGGAAACACACAACTGGAAGCGTAAATCGATAACGTAACCATTTCTCGATGGCGTAGCACAGATCGATAGAGTCTGCTGTCGATTAATGCTACGGTAGCATTTTTCAACAAAGTAGCACAACTCGACAGAACACCGGGATCACGCTGACAGAGATAGGCAGCCCCGTCGACAGGGGGGGACAACCAGGTCTATTGTCCCGGACCCCAGCGCCAGGGGGGCCCATCAAAGAGCCCAGCAATTTATTTTTATTTAAAGTCTATAATTTTAAATAATCTTGAAATCTTTCATTACTATAACTTTCTTTACTCAAAATAAGCTAAATGGCTAAAATATATGTTTTTTTCTTATCTATCTGCATATTTTCCATTAAGTGCATACACCCCCGCCTCACACTGAAATATGGTTTGATCCAGCACCGACTGTAGCCGGCTGGTACCCGCCCAACAGCGGCAAATACAGTGGTGGATCGTTAAAGTAAAGTAAATACAGAAATCTGGAGCGCAGAAAAGAAAGGAAAAACATTTACCTGACGAATTTTAATGTTGCATTGTGTTCCAGGTTTGAATAATGCTGAAATTTAGGCTAAAGTACTTGAAAATGCTTGAAATTGTAACTACTTCGTTTCACAACAAATAGCTGTCTGACTGAACAGTTCCTGTATTACGTTAACAAATACGAGCCTCTTGTAATTCCAGGACAAAACATGAGAGAACGTGAAGACGTTAAGATTGGGCGTTTTGAAAATAAACAACCATTAAATAATGTGATAAAAAAGCGAATTATTTCGAATCATTTCGAGTATATTTAACTTAATTAAAAAAAATTTTTTTTAAAGTTTAACGTGCTGGGAAATATTGAAATGGACCTTTAAAGTGATGTACAAGTGCTTTAATTCCACCTTGTAAAGGTGTATGAACCCTGCAAACGTGAATTTGTTCATTGCGCTGAAGCGCGGCGCGCGCGAAGTTACAAAATTCGAGAGGTGCACGACCTCGCGTCTTTGTGTTGCTTTTATTATTTTTTCTTTCGACAGCGCGTGAGGCCCGGTGGCGGTGCCATTGCGATTACGTAATTTTCGCCGCGCGGACCCTCGCGCCGCGCCAAGTATAAACCAGTAAGCTGTCAGAAACAGCTTTGATGTGTGGCTATATTATATACTACAGAGGAAATTCAAATGACGTTATCGGGGGGGGGGGGGGGGGGGTACATGAAACCAGGGCCGGCGCCAGAACATATACAGTGAGGGGGCGTCAGAAAATTTCGGGGGGGGGGGGGGGGGGGGGGGGGTTGGCGAACGCAAGTTGTTGAGCGGGGGATGCCGTGTAACGATTTATGAGCGGCCGAGGGGGCGCCATGTAGCGATTGTTGTAAAATAAATGGGTCTTATTATTTACATTGAGGGGGCGGGACACCTCAACTGAGGGGGCGACGCCCCCATTCGCCCCCCGTGGTGCCGGCCCTGCATGAAACTTTCTTGTCCCGGGCCCCACCAAGACTGTCAACGGGCTTGGAGATAGGTAAAGCCTATAGTCAGTGTGAAAGAGACGCGAGCACACAGAACAATGCAGATAATTCAATGCGTGCAAAACGAAACTTGACCGTAGAGATACGGGAAAGAAAAAATAATAAAAGCAACACAAAGACGCGGAAAAAAACAAAACTGCCAGGGGAATTCTGGCAGCAGGCAAAACACGCCGCAGTAAAATAAAACCTTCCCAAAATAAAGGTAAAACGGATAGGAAGAAAACAGTAGGGGGAAAACTTGAGATTGGCTAGAAAGCAGCGCAGGAGATAGAGACTCGAATAAGTGAAAGACAAGCAAGAAAAAGGTGGTGAGACACCTTGCAAACGAACGCAACAAGCAGTGAAGCCAGGGTAAGGCTGAAAGCGTAATGGCATAACCAAAACGATTCAACAGTGATTCGTCTCCACAAGCATCCTTAAGAAGCCTAAAAACAGCTGAGACGAATCACTGCTGATTACACCGATTAAGTCTGGAACTGTTGCCTCCAGTGACAGCTGGGGGAATGGCATCCGAGCCAGCCCTGACAGTTATACTTGATCTATGCAAAACAGGTTTTTGATCTTCCTGCAAAACAAATCAAAATATATGACTCATATGGGAAACACTCCACGATTGAAGAGGATGTAATGAAAATGTTCAGGTATGACTTTTTTGGTATTTATTAGGATTAATGTGATTGTTTTATAATTTTGTATTATAAAAATTGTATTCTGTATTATAATCACTGAGATGTTTGGTCTTTGTTGTTGTAGACATGCCTTTCAATATCATGGCTCATTACATGGCTGGAAAATCTGTACACCTCAAATGTGGCAGCAGTCAGATTCTTTCAACTGAGTTTGTATGAACGGTATGGTTAATATTTTTAATTTCTTTATTTGTGTGTCATTTTTTAAACAGTTTAAATGTTTACTAATTTACAGTTACATTACATTATATTACAAAAAACAGATGGCCAAGATGGACATAAAGAAAGTAAACATGTCCTCAGAAGTCCTTCATCATGAGCAGCTGTGTCATCTGTGTATTCATGATGCTTCATGTTTGGTCAAGGACTTGAAATTTGACATAGGAAATTATATCTTTGATTTTACAGTTAATAAATTGTCTCAATGCAACAGTGATTAAAGTCCTTTTATCTTTCAGGACATTCCATCACAACAAAAAACTAAATACAAAGAAAAAGGAGGAAACCACTGTCTTGCACAGGACATCTTTGCTTGTGTATATTAGAGTCAGAAAGGTTATTTATTTATATTAATTATTTATTTTGATTAATTCTGTTAATTGATGCAATGCACCAAAGCTATTTCAGTGCTAACACATTATTATGTAAAAATTGAGTGAGTGAATGAATGTTAAAATATATAAAGACATTTAAAGTCATGCATTTTCTTGTATGTACAGGTCAATGCACCCACAAGTGAAAACTGTCAATTGGGTGCAATGTGACAATTGTGATGGTTGGCTGCACTTTGAGTGTGCAGGGATTGATGTCAAGTCAAAGTCAAAGTGAACTTTATTGTCATTCAGACTTTACAACAGAGTGCGTAGCTGAACGAGATTGTGTTTCTCCAAACTCCAATGTGCAGATATAAAAGCGCAACACAAGACATACAACTAACATGACATAAGTAACAAAATAAGCAGTAAAATGTATGTATTAGTAGTGAGGTATATTATAGGAGGTAGATTTGCTATAAAATAAGTAAATCCTTTGCAGACATATTGCACTTAGAGGGAATATATATATATATATATATATATATATATATATATATATATATATATATATATATATATATATGTGTGTGTATATATATATTGCACAAGGTCATACTATTGCACGTTATAACAATAACTAACTTAAGTTATATAAAATAAACAACCCTGTAAACTTTAAATGTGTAAACTTGAAATGTGTAAGGTGGTAAAAAGGTGCATAATTGTAAAAAACAATGAGTCTATTGCACACAACTTGCAGCATTAAATGTATATTAATGGCGTCCAAGGGTTTAACAGTCTGCTCGTTGGGAGGTGTTTAGCAGTCTGATGGCCTGGGGAAAGAAATTCTTGCTCAGCCTCGAAGTCCTGCACCGCATACTGCGGTAACGTTTTCCAGAGGGCAGCAGACTGAACAGTCCGTGAGCTGGGTGGGTGGGATCTCTGACCATCTTGGTGGCTCTGCTGTGGCACCGTGATGGGTACAGATCTTTTACAGGTGGGAGTGGGGTCCTGATGATGCGCTCTGCTGTCCTCACCACTCTCTGGAGTGATTTCTGTTCTGCAATGGTGCAGCTGCTGTACCAGACCGTGAGACTGCTGGTCAAGATACTCTCTATTGTTCTTCTGTAGAATGTTGTGAGGATGTGAGGGGGGAGGTTAGCTCTTCTCATCCTTCGTAGGAAGTGAAGGCGCTGCTGTGCTTTCTTAACCAGGGAGGTGATGTGTGTGGTCCATGTCAGGTCATCTGCGATGTGCACCCCCAGAAACTTGGTGCTCTTCACAGACTCCACAGTTTTGCCATGGATTGTGAGCGGTGTGTGCACTGCACGTTTTCTCCTGAAGTCAACAGTCATTTCTTTTGTCTTGTTGACATTCAGTGACAGGTTGTTGCTGTCGCACCAGGCAACAAGTTGGTTCACCTCCTCTCTGTAGGCAGAGTCATCGTCGTTACTGATGAGGCCCACTACTGTAGTATCATCTGCAAACCTGATGATGTGGTTTGAGTTGTACTTGGCACAGCAGTCGTGGGTCAACAGAGTGAACAACAATGGGCTCAACACGCATCCTTGGGGAACACCCGTGTTCATGATGGTGGTTTGGGAGGTGTTTTCTCCAACTCGCACTGTCTGCGGTCTGCCTGTGAGGAAGCCCAAAAGCCAGTTGCATAGTGAGGTGTCAGTGCCTAATGGGCCAAGTTTTTCCACAAGGTGCTGGCTGACTGTGTTAAAGGCGGAGCTGAAGTCAATGAAAAGCATCCGCACATAACTGTTCTTGTTTTCCAGATGAGTCCGACTCAGGTGGAGTGCTGTTGTTATTGCATCATCAGTGGAGCGGTTGGGGCGGTATGCAAATTGAAGTGGGTCGAATGTTGGAGGCAGTAGAGATGTGATGTGTTCTTTGACCAGTCTCTCAAAACACTTCATTATGATGGGAGTCAGTGCGATGGGTCGGTAGTCATTCAGTGTTACTGCTGGTGACTTTTTTGGCAGTGGTACTATGGTTGTGGCTTTGAGGCACTGAGGCACAATGGCTTGGCTCAGAGAGGTGTTGTAGATGTCTGCCAGGACATTTGCCAGCTGTTCAGCACATTCCTTAAGTACATACCCTGGAATGTTATCAGGACCTGCTGCTTTCCGAGGGTTGACCTTGCGCAGAGCCTTCTGAAATAGAAATAGAATTTCTCAAATGTGACCACATTTGAGAAGGAAACCCCATTCAGTTGTGGTTGTCATCTTCCATATCCATACAAAAGGTAGATTATAGTCTTATATACACAACTGTATTGTAATTATACATTTTATTTTGTGAAAACATTTGGCAGATTTTTATCATGAATATTTTTGCCTTTATGTGACTGACAAATTAAATATATATATATTTCTATTTCTAGTACTCATGCTGCAGTACGGAAAGGACTGGTGATTAATCTTCTAAAAGATGAGGGAATTGTGGTAGAGTAAGTTTCATAAGATTATTTTATGCTAATCATGATTAAGGCTTGCCAAAGTGTACAATTTTTTTTGTCCTTTGATTTTTTTGGTTTTGCATAGTTTCTTCAAAATGAACTTGTATCTGGATCACTGAAGTCCAGCAGGCTGTATCTCCACCAGAACCCCACATTTGACCTAAAAATGAAGCAACAAAGAGACAGAAGCACTTCAGTATTTGATGAAGATCAAGTAAGTAATTAACTTTTAACTAACCAGAAAAATGTAAACAAATTACTAAAATTGACCATTTTTTAGTAGGGAAGTACTGTATTTTCCGGACTATAAGCCGCTACTTTTTTCCCCCCACTCTTTGAACCATGCAGCTTATAATGAGGTGTAGCTTTTCTGTAGATTTTTCTTCACCCGTCAGCAGTGATGGCTTAGTTACCTTGGAAAAAGTAATCCGATTTCTGATTACTCCTTTTAAAAGTAACTGTTAGAATACAAGTTACTTTAGTAGTTACAAACCTGGAACACAATGCAACATTAAAATTCGTCAGGTAAATGTTCCTTCCCCTGTTTTTGAGGGGTATTTCTTTACACTACCACATATTGTTACGGTGAATACAAGAATGATGTGTAAAACTCGCTCGCTGCTCTCACAGGTTCGCACGCAGCGTGCGGAGTCGAGCGCTACGGTCAGACGCAAAAGTATAACTGAGCCAAGAAGAAAGCAATAATATATATTTTACTAAGGAAAATAAAAATAGTAATGCACAGTTACTTGAATAAGCTACTTTAATCTGATTACTGGACTGGAAATAGTAACTCGTTATATTACTCATTACTGAAAAAAGTGGTAAGATTACATCCTGACATCACTGCCCGACAGGACGCGGAGCAGAGATTTAATCAGGTGGTAGGTCAAAGTTGTAGTCAAAGTGCTCATTTTCATTGAGCTCATGCAAGCAGCAGGCACGACGGAGAAATTTTTTTCAAACCAACATGTGTTGTGCCCAGTGACAGTATATATAATGGACGGTACTCCACCGTTGACTCCCATTGTGAACTTTTGAAGCCACCAAGATGGCCGCACGGACACCGCCATGTTGGATGTGCCTGCGCAGTAGATGAAAATTGGAGCCAGAGCATGCGCATTAGAACCGGTAGGCTGGACAGTATCTCCGCCAGAGACCGTATCTCCGCCCCAACATTCATTAGGATATGCCCACCAGTACAGACACTTTTGACGTTTTACAAAATAAACAAAGGTAAAAGGTTTTAATACTGCTGTCGAGAGTTTTGCTGTAAAGAGTTTTGATAGTTTTGCTGTTGAGCGCGTTCACGTTTGAGCATCTGGTATTAGATGTCAATCAACGCAGCTATTAACTGTCAATCACCTTATCGCCACACCCCTTTAAATAACACTTAATAACTTCTATAAAATCTGTTTATCGTAGAGAAAAACACTGGGAGAAATACTAACGCAATGGGGTCTTATAGAATTGACAAAATAAATAAAAATTCTAAGTTTCTCGTCCGACCTTTTCACTTACATGGGAATGGGCGGGGTTAAAAGTTGTACTGCAGCTAGCCACTAGGGGGCAGCTGACTCACGGAGGCTTCACTTTTCACTAGTGTCGTCCAGTCCACTTATATATACGGTCTCTGGTTGTGCCAAATTCCAAGTCTTCTCGTTTGCACACGCATAAAATCACTACAGATGAATGAATGAATAGCGCCTTTCTAGAACCCAAGGTTGCTTTACAATTTTAATACAGGTACAACTCGTACACAACCAATCACACACCGGCGAGAAGCGGCAGCCAATTGCGCACAGCGTACTCTCTACCGGGATCCACAGTCCCCTGGGGGACTGAATGGGGTGCAGGAAGGGGAGAGAGGACAGACCCTAGTGACAGAGCACCATCCACCACTGGGCATACAAGCGCACACACATTCATGCACACACACTCAGACAACTGCTTTTTTAATGGTCATGAAGACACACAGACACACTAAGGGAGAATTTGTCAGGGAATCAGGGAATGCCAATTTACCTAACCTCCATGTTTTTGTACTGTGGGAGGAAACAAGAGACCCTGGAGGAAACCCACGCAAACGGGGAGAACATGGAAACTCCACTCAGATAGGGACTTGAACCCAAGACCCCAGTGCTGAGAGGCAAACTCAGCCTCTCTCTCAAAAATCATTTGTGCCCAAATGATGATATTAGGGAGTTACAGTGATTATAACTTAGTTCATTGAGCACTCTAGTTTTGACCTAACTAGATATTTAGACATAATACTGCTGTAATACTGCGAAGTCATGTGTGAAGTCAGAGGTGAACTTCGGTATAGTCAGTGTGGTTTTTTTATTTTAAATAATTAACACCCTTGAGCCAGTGTGGCTTTGGACATAAATGATGCCGTGCCGTTTGCTGTGATGGATAATTAAAGTCTAGCTCTTATTTATGCATAGAAACATAAATCGATAATATAGCGTCATTATGCGCAGATAAATGAGGGGAGTCGGATTCTGCCGGGAAGTCAGAATTCGGCATAACACTGGCTGAAAGCCAAATCTGTCACACGTGAAATGCTACAGGCACCGTTGGGAAACTGATCAGTTCAGTTAAATGTATTCAGTTCAGAAGATATAATGCAGCTTTTAGCCTGGTGTGACTTATACTTATATTTATTTTATGGACTCTGTCTGGTGCTGCTCATATGTGCCCATGATGTTTCGGCTGTTTTGGTCTATGATCGGCAAGCGTTACTGCAGATTAGACATTCGGTGGAAAGTTTGTCTGCTGCTAAGAACTTTGCTTTTCCCGGACCGGCATTTTGTTTACCTGTTGGCGGGCTGCCGGTGTTGCGTGGTTGGGGGAGTGGGTCGGAGGCATCGCAGACGAAGTGCGGAAGAGAGGAAAGAGAGCTGGTGTCCAGGTGAAACTTCGATGGTTTTGGAAGCGAATGCTGCTGCTCTCCAGCCTTGTGCTCCAGGAATTCCTTGGGGGATGTTTGGTTCCTCGGGGGGACAGGAGGCAGTGTGCGCGGCATGGAACCGGTGCGGCCGTGGCAGATCTTCCTACTTGCGGGTGGTGAGTCCTAGTGTATGCGGAGTTCCAACTATTCCTTGGCGACCTCACCAGCGTTATTGGAAAGGCCGGAAATACGATGGACAGCGTGTGATTCGTCACATTGCATGCGCCGCTAAACCTCCTTCTTCCTACGTTACGGTCACTTCGGAGTTCTCATTTAGAATGTGTGATTAATGCTCGCTCTGTGGCAAATAAGGCTCATGTTTTAAATGACTTGGTTTTAGAAAACAGGCTGAGTTTTTTGTTTTTAACTGAAACTTGGCAACATGATATGAACTACACTCATTTAAATGAACTCTGCCCTCTGGATTGTTCTGTTACTGGGACTCCTCATTCATCTGGTCGTGGTGAAGGGCTTGCAATTATTTGGAATAAGCAGTTTGTTTGCCAGCTAGTTAACACAAATACCTATTCCACATTTGAACTGCAACTCACTAAAGTTGGTAGGGCAAAGCCTTTTTATTGTGCCGTAATTTATCGTCCCCCAGGACCAGCTGGTCAGTTTTTATTTGAGTTTACGGATTTCTTGACTTCTCTTATTAAGTTGGATAGAGTTCTTTTGGCTAGAGATTTTAATTTGCATATCGATGACGTCACTGATTGTATAGCCACTGAATTTCTATGTATTACTGATTCTTTTCATTTTAGGCAGTTTGTGTCAGGCCCCACTCATATAGGTGGCCATACACTAGATCTTGTGTTTTCTTTTGGATTAGGCATAAATCAGATTTGCTGTGAAGATCTTCAAATCACTGATCATAGATGTATCTTTTTTTTATCTCTCTGGCATTTCAGTCCCCCTCTGTCCCAAAAAAACATTCCATTCCCGCATGATAACTCAGAATGCAGCTCACCAATTCTCAGATCTTTATGATTTTAATATAGATTCTGATGATACTGAGTTTTTAATGCAGTCCTTCAATGAACATTGTTCTGTAATAATGGATAAAGTGGCACCTGTAAAATTGAGGACTGAATCTACCTTTAATACTGCCCCCTGGCTAACACAGGAGGTTTGTTCTTTCAGGCTGAAGTGTCACAGGGCTGAGAGACTGTGGAAAGCTACGGGGTTGGAAGTGCATCGCCTGTACCTTAAAGATCTTTGTTTTTCTTTTAATGTTTTAGTGAAGGAAGCTAGGTCCTCTTATTTTTCTAAGTTAATTTTATCGTCTAAGAGAAATCCCAAGATTTTATTTCATACCATAAATAATATAGTTGCTCCCTCAGTCACACCTTCACCTTGTTTTTCGGATGAGGATTGTAATATGTTTGTCCTTTTTTAATGAAAAGGTGATGAAAATTAGATCTAGTATTCAACCTGTGATTAAGAGATTGAAACCTTCTACTTGCCCTTTAGATGTCATACCATCATCAGTATTTTTTTTAGTATTGCCAGATATAGGTCTGACAGTATTAACTCTTATAAATTCATCATTGTCATCAGGTTGGGTTCCTTCTTATTTTAAGCATGCTTCTTGTTCAGCCATTGATGAAAAAACCCAATCTGGATCCTGCAGAGCTAAAAAAATTATAGACCAATATCTAAACTCCCCTATATGTCGAAAATTCTGGAGAAAGTGGTGGCTAATCAACTCACTGCTTTTATGGAGAAGCATGATGTATATGATAAGTTTCAGTCTGGTTTTCGGAAGCGACACTCTACAGAGACAGCCCTATTGAGGGTTTCTAACGATTTGCTGATGTCCTCTGATGTAGGTGACTGCTCCGTACTGATACTGCTTTATCTTAGCTCGGCATTTGATACTGTTGACCATCGCATTTTAATTAATAGATTACAAGAGTGGGTGGGGTTATCTGGTACTGTTTTTAAATGGTTTACATCCTATCTAACTGAGAGAAGTTTTGCAGTTTCAATAGGAAACTATGTTTCTGACTCTGCTCCACTGTCATGTGGTGTTCCACAGGGTTCCGTTTTGGGGCCTTTATTATTCTCTCTTTATATGTTACTTTTAGGTCAGATTATTGATTATTTTAATGTTCCATATCATTTCTTTGCAGATGACATTCAGCTCCATTTCTCTTTTAAATCCAGTGAAATTCAGAGTCTTCAGAGGTTGTTGGATTGTTTGGAAGCTATAAAACACTGGACGGCTGATAATTTCTTGCAGTTAAATGCAGATAAGACAGAGATACTGATTTTTGCTCCTGAGAAGGTGAACCCTCTTATCAAATATGTCCTTGGGTCTTTTTCTTCTGCTATCCACTCGAGTATGCGTAATTTGGGAGTTGTATTTGATCAGTTGATGTTGTTTGACAAACATGTTAAACAGCTCACAAGTTCATGCTTCTTGCACCTAAGAAATATTAGCAAATTGAGATCTGTAGTTTCTAATGCAGAATTAGAGATGCTTATTCACTCTTTCATCTCATCTCGCATTGATTACTGTAATGCTCTTTTTACATCTCTTAGTGTGTCTGCTCGAAATTGCCTTCAGACAATTCAGAATGCTGCAGCTAGATTGATTACTCGGTCGAATAAACGTTCCCATATTACTCTGTTACTCTCATCATTGCATTGGCTTCTGGTTGAGCAGCAGTTCAAAATTCTTACCCTTACTTTAAGAGCGTTACATGGCCAAGCTCCCATGTATGTAACTGATCCAGGCCCGTAGCCAGCATTGTGATGGGGGGGATCTTTTCCCCCAAAAGTGGACTTCATTTGGCTCTCTACTCCAATGCCCCCTAAATACACGAGCGCACTTCAAACCTTTTATTTTAAACTAGGGGTGGGCATAGATAAATTTTTTTAATCTAGATTAATCTCACTGAAATCTTGAAATTAATCTAGATTCATCTATATTAAAATGGCTCATATGCGTGCTACCCAATTAATGACTAAAAGTCAGTTTTTGAGATAGGGTTTCTTAACACAGAGGGTGCATTAGACTAGGGGCTCATCTCCTGTTTCCAAAATGCATCAATGACTGCTTGAGAGAGCTGTTTTACTTTGATACTTCAAGAAAAAAAACATGCTCAATAAAATGTAGGCTACTCGTGTTCAATGGTTTATTCAGTTAAACATGAATTTGTAAGCCTACATATTGTACATTAAAAGGGGTTGATAACATGTTTATTCAGCTAAACATGATATTTGAAATGTAAGCCAACATTTAGTACATTTAATTTGGGGGGAACTTTTTCAAAAGCCGGTTTTGGTCCTCTGCAGTTTTAACGGTTAAAAAAGAAATATTTAAATAGCGAAGAATCTAGCGCTAGGACCATGCAGAAAACGACCGCTCCGAGCTCCGCTCCGGTAACACTTTACGTTCCTAAAAATGAATTTTCCATGAAGCAAACCTGGCGACTTTGTGGCTATATCCATGTAAACACACGTACGATTAGTAATTCACAGGTTTGAAAACTCGTTCTCGCCCCTACTGTGCAATTTGGTTAGGAATACAGCCGAGCTAAACTATCAAGTTGAAAGTCATCATAGTTTGCTTACCCATTTTGACCCAGTTCCCAACCCAACTTTAAGAATAGATTAACGGCGATAATTTTTATATCGCCCGATAAGAGTATCAAATTAACGAACACTGTTAACGCCACCACTAATTTAAACATATTATTAATTTTAAGCAAGGTTGCCAACTTTTCAAAATCACTAGTGAGATTAGATTGGGGGGGGTCGAACGAACCCTTCGATCCCCCCTGGCTACGGGCCTGTGATCTTCTTCGTCCCATGTATCATCACACCCTCTCAGATCCAATAACTTAAACTTACTTTCTGTTCCGCGCTCTAGGTTAAAGACACAAGGTGATCGAGCATATGAGGTCGCTGGAATACTCTACCATACTCGTTGAGAGTTGTTGAATCAGTGGAGTCTTTCAAAAAGCAATTGAAGACTTACCTGTTTAACAGGCCTTTGATTAATTGTTCAGGTGTATTGTGTCATTTTAATGCATATGAAATTTCCATTTTATTGTTTGTTTCCTTTGTAAAGCATTTTGTGACAGTTGTCTGAGATAAATGCTATATAAATAAATTTTACTTACTTACTTATACAGCATTTTCCTTTTTTTTTGCACTCTATAGTCGAGAAAATACGGTACATGCCCTCGTTGTTACATGCCTTTGTTTTAAACACTGTTTATGATAACAGTAATGGTGTCTTCCCTCAGTAAACTAGATGTTAAACTCATCTACTTGCATTCTGCCTACAACTCTCCTGTTACAGTACTGTATTAAAATACAGTCACATACCTCCACCATCACATCACAAATTAAGGTGGTGGATGATATCGATGGAGATATTGTAGCTTTTGTAAGTTTTATCCCCCACACCTCATTTTCAGCCATCTATGCAAAAAACAAAGTGAAAATTTATAGAGAGAAAAAAAACAACACTTGTTTACTTACTGTGCATTCAAAAACACCACAGTTTTGAGAATCTCTGTTGTGGACACTATATGCTTCAGCAAGATTCCAGGTCTCCTGAAAACCCTGTCTATATATGAAAATCAATCACATTTTTTAAACTGAACATAACAATGGCCTTTTAATAAAACTAGTATACTTTAATTACCTTAGTATGTCCATTTCCCAGTCTTTTGGAGAAAGAGTTTTTGGCTAGTTTTAACATGGTCCTTATGTCAGATATACCTTAGTATAGTTGTAGTATAAAATCTGAATACTTGCCCAATGAATAAAATGGTTCCCACTGTCAAGGGTTTTACCACCAACAATCCTGGGGAAAAAGATGACTGTGTCTGTTGCAAGGCCCTGTTGGTATTGTTTTAAATGATCTAGTACAGACATTTAGGGCAAGCCTTATAATTATGCTTTATAAAGACTCTTGATTGAATCACTTAATGATTGCTTACATTTTAAATAATTTAGCAAATCTCCATTCCCCATTCCATACGAAATAATTTAGTAAATAATAATAATCTTTATTTATATAGCACCTTTCATACATACATGCAACTCAAAGTGCTTTACAGTATAAATAAAAGAAACATAAAAAGAAGACAAAAAGAAAATGTTAAAGAAATTAAAGTAAAATAACATAAAATGTAAAAAAGTAAAGTAAACAATATAATAAAAAAGTAAAGTAAATAAAACTAATTAAGATAAGTAAATATAAGAAGATAAAAATAAAATATTAAAATTAAAGATAAAAAGAAATAATTAAATAAAGTGACAAATTATAAAATAATAGACTAGAATTTCTTAACTAAAAGCAGATCTAAACAGGAAAGTTTTGAGACTGTTCTTGAAACTATTCAGGGATGAAATGCATCTGAGCTCTTCAGGAAGAGAATTCCAGAGCTTTGGGCCATAGTGGCTAAAAGCACCCTCACCAATCTTTAATCGGCATCTAGGAATCACCAGTAGATTACTGTTTGAAGACCTCAGAGACCTGACTGGAACATATCTAACCATCATTTCACTGAGGTAAAGAGGGGCAAGACCATGAAGACATTTAAAAACCATATATATATATCTATATATATATAAATGTATAATACTTCCATGATCTTTTTGTTACAGGATGTAATTGTCAGGGCTGGCTTGGCTTACCACAGGAGGGGGCTCATGAGTCAGCACTAGGTGGAGCATACACAATCAGCAGTGATCTGTGACACCTGGTGTCCTGGTTACTTAAGGAAGTTTGTTGTGCCTATCACTCTGTCAGTTTTTGCTGTTACAAGGTGTCTTGCCACCTTCCTCTCTCTTGCTACTCTTTCACTTATTCGAGTCCCTATCTCCTGCGCTGCTCTCTGGCCCATCTCAAGTTTTCCCCCAGCTGTTATACTTCCTATCAGTTATACTTTTAATTTGGGAAGGGTTTTTTTGTTTGTTGTGGTGCTCACCTGCTGCCAGTTACTTCCCCTGGTGTCTTTAGTTCTGTTTTTACGTTTTCCGCATCTTTTGAGTTACCTTTATTGTTTTCTCCCATCTTTCTACAGTCGAGTTTTGCTTTTTACGCATCGAGTTTTTCCGTGTTTTGTTTTTCCTCCCAAATTCATTCGGTTGAGTATTTCTGTGCTCGTTGAGTGTTCTGCGTTATTGTTTGTTTGAGGTACTTTTACTGTGAGCGTGCATTTCTCTCTCTCACTGACTACTGGCTTGGCCAATCTCGCTGTTTGTGTGAGCTGGCACTTGGGTCCACCTCTTTCTGTTTTTACACGCGGTGTGTACACTCCTGTACCCACCACGTTACAGTAATTGATACTGAGGTCCTGTAGTCACGCCACCAGCAAACAAATTCAAATGTTGGGAGGAACTTGAACTGTGAAACAATTTCACAAACAATTTTACAAATATTATGTTAAGTGATACATAAGCTGACCTTATGTCCATCTGCTAACTGACTAATCCTGCAGTTTACAATCTGTGATCATATCATTTAACTCAAATCTATATCATAATAATCCTTATAAATTTAGACAAACATCCTTACATCATCAGTTAGCCAAGGGCAAGCTGGCACATAATCCTGTCAAGTTTTCCAGAGGCAGAATAGACTGAAGATCTGGTAATCTTGCAAGACAGGTCCAATTCCACCAGTGGCTGTTTCACATTATTCACCTTCTTGTGTAATAGCACAAGCTGTTCCTTTGGAAAAAAAAATGCATAGAATTATTTATTCATTCATTTAACTTCTAAACCACTTTATCCAATTTCATGAAAGCCTGAGCCTTTCCCAGCCTTTCCCAGCAGCACTGGGCACATGCTATGAACCAGCCCTGGACAAGGTGCCAGTCAATCACAGGCCACTTGAAATGTGGGAGAAAACACGAATACACAGAATATGCAAATTCCACACAGGCATTGGCTGAAGCAGGAAATAAGCCTGGATCACTATAGCTGTGTGTGTATGGGTGTTTGTGTGACAACATATAAAAACATACTTCATTTTCTTCCAATTGGGAAGAGTGTCCCAGAGAATTGTTGACTTTAATGACTACTTTCTGTACTTTTTTTCTGGAAAGCTTCTATCAACAATCTTTATTTTTGTCACTGCCTCAGGAAAAAAATATATTTCCTGATCTGCAAGAAAAATGATAAAATATCTCAAACTGAAGTTCACAATCATTATCAAAATGTCCATTTGTAAACACTGAATACACTGACCATCACCAAAGAGGCATATTCTTCCATTTATGCCAACAGTTGCTTTCCCCTTAGACAGACAGACAACATTTTTTTCAAAGAAGGTGTTGTTCATTTGCTGATTGTGCAGGTGAAATACCAGGTGTAGCATGAACATGTAATGCATGCCCTTCAGCAGGCAGAGGAAATACCGGGAATTGGCAAATTCTTTGTTCAGCTGTTCTGCCACTGAGGAATTGAGGACTCCAGTCAGTTCTGGAAGAAGATCTCAACTTCCAAAAATATATTTTTTCTGGTCTCTTCTGGTTCCCTTGGTGGAATCTGTCATAGGGCAGGAGAGGCCAACCTGCGACTCTTTGCTTGGTTTCATGCGGCTCTTAGGGTGCACTCACACTAGGGCCATTCAAACCGTGCATGAAGTATCTTTGCTAAACTGTAATTCTGCTTTGAGTCTCGTTGGTGAGACGCGGTCTTCTGTTGTACGTTTTGGAATAAACCACATACAAGGTGCAGCAAAGACGACTGAGGGAGGCTTCAAAACTACTGCCGCTGTCTTCCTAAAGGTGAGCGCAGGTCAGTGGCATTGTAACAAGTGTTGATAACTGAGTTTATCAGTTTAGTTCAGCGTTCACTTGAAGAGAAAAAAAAAGGATAGAGGAGCTTGGCCCGGATCGTCCAAATTTACAAATTCAGCAGAAGGCAAGTGATCGAGGACGAGCTTACACCCAATCCTTTTCCAGCTCTTCCTATGACAAACGGAGCTGGCACACACACACACACACACACCAGTGATTACTAGGGGGCTGTGGATCACACGTGCCCAGAGCGGTGGGCAGCCCTAGCCCGGCGCCCGGGGAGCAGTTGGGGTTAGGTGCCTTACTCAAGGGCACCTCAGTCATGGGGCCTCAGGTCTGGGAATCGAACCCACGACCCTCCGGTCACAAGACCAGTTCCCTAACCGCCAGGCCATGACTGCCCCATGTACTGTCCTTGGTGATCATGTGAGCCCTCCTGAGACAACGAGTTCTGTAGAGGTCTTCCAGGGAGGGGAGAGAGTGTCCGATGACCTTCTGCGCCATGTTGATGATCCTCTGTAGGGCTTTTTTGTGTTAGAACCCCATTGGAGTTCTGCATCCATGTACACCCCCAGGAACTTGAAGCTGGACACCCTCTCCACATACTGTCCATCAATATGAATTGGCTGCAAGTTGGGCTTCCTTCTTCTGAAGTCTACAATCAGTTTTTTAGTCTTGGAGGTATTGACACGTTGCCTCAGAAGGACCTGGACTTCTTTATTCATCCAGGGTCTCTGGTTGGAGTAGATCCGGCAACATTTGTCCACAGTGATGTTTTCTACACAGAAGTTGTAGGAAAGCACAGAATCGGTGTACAACTCCAGATCCTCATGCTCGAATACAGTCCAGTCTGTACTCCCAAGACCAGCTTGTAGCTGCAGCAGTGCTCCTTCAGGCCATGTTTTCACAGTCTTTGTGGATGGAGGGATTCTCCTCCTGCAGGGTGTGTATGCAGGAATCAGCAGCATGGACATGTGGTCAGACAAGCCTAGATGTGGTAATGGGGTTGTCCTATAGGGTTTCCTGATGTTGCTGTAAACTGTTATTTCCCCTCGTTGCACACTGGATGTACTGCTCAAACTTAGGGAATACTGTTTTTAAGTCCGTGTGGTTGAAATCCCCCGCTACAATGTGCACTGCATCCGGGTATGAGTTCTGTTTGTTGCTTATGGCTTCATGTAGCTTGCTCAAGGCTCGGTTGGCATTCGCATCGGGAGGTATATATACCGCCGTTACCAAGGTTACACAGAATTTGCGTGGTAAATATGTGGGCCTGGCTTTAACATTAATTTCTCAGCTCTTCATTGTTCATGGAAGGGGACATTAACTAAATCGCTTATGTTAGTATTTTTTAAACTTTGTTATAATTAATTAGTAAAATTTACTTTGCATTAAATATAGTGGGGTAACAACTTTCACAGCTTATCTTCTGCAAATTCTGCTGTCACAAAAACTTTTAATGCAACTATTAATAGTACTGCCAAAGTACAGTTTAAAGCCAACAAAATACAAAAAAGTCTCACCCAGTTTGTCATTGGAGGCCCAGATCCAGGAGGCTTTGCCAATGAACACATGGCACAGACTTATTGTCTAAGTCAAAGACTAAACAAATGGAAAAAAAAACTTTTACAACAGCATTTATTAATTATAATATACAATGTTGGGCAAAACTACTAGTATACATTAGCTGAACATCATGTTAAATTAGCATTGAACTGAAACTTTTTAGTCTAAGAGTTTTAAGAGTTTAGGTAAAATTAGTTAACAGTCAGTCCATTAAGCAGTTTATTTTGTGATGTGACAATAACATTTTGGTTGTGTTAAATGTTGTGCTGGTATTATTTAGATGCCCTGCAGCAGTGGCGTGCACACATAGACATCAGGTGGTTGCTAAAGCACCACCAACTCTGCTCTTTATCAACGAAAGTGCCCTTTTGAAACTTCGGGGTTTTTTTTTTTTTTTTTTTTATTATCATTTTACTGAGGTCGGTTTTAAATGATCTTTTGAAAACCTGAGCGATTAAAAACAATGCCCTAAAATAAGCCACCACCTCGCACACACCCGACCTCTCTCTTCCTTTAACACCATATGCGCTGCAGCAGCAGTTCAGTTCAGCGAGTGGAAGGAAGCGTCTTTAGCACAGCACGCACGGTCACAGATAGACTTCTTCTCCTGTGCCCCACCAGCCAGGTCACATACACATCAAGTAAAATCGTACCATTTGCCCTCTAAGCCCAACGTGAAATCATTTTCTTGTGCAGTAAAATGTCTCTTACAACACCAAACTACTAAGCATTTTTAGCCGACTGGTCACCTGATAAACTAGTCGCTTTAGCCCAAATCAATGAAAGATAACGTGAGGACGACCACATACAAATAATTAAGGTAGAGTTTGCAAATCTATGTATTAAGCTGAACGTCTTCTGTTGTATACGTTTTGTTAGGCAACATAAATTAACACATTCATTTGTGAAAGAAGAAATGGGAAGTTCCCCATTACCTGTGAAAAATGCCCATCTGCATTCATGTAATGACAACACTCAGTAGCCTATAACCAGTGTTGGGAACGTTACTTTAAAAAAGTAATTATAGTTACTCACTACTTGTTCAAAATGTAACTGAGTTAGTAACTGAATTACTCTATAATAAAAGTAGCTCGTTACCAGGGAAAGTACTTTTGCGTTACAGTAAAAAAACAGTTATATGCCAATGAATAAGGATTTTTTTGAAAAAGCAGTTTTCACAGTCAGCTGAAATGAGTAGATCAGAAAGGTGTTTAACTTTGGATATTTATTGCACATCCACAGACTAGTGCAGGATAAAATCCTTTAAAATCCCAAATCTTTGTGGAAAAAAAAGAAGCAAAAGTAAACAGTTACACTATATAAAGTGCATTTACATCTATCAAATGAAATTAAATTCTCTCAACCTGAGACATCTGGTTGTTCCCAACAGAAGTAAACTTAACAATAAAACCTCTATTCTTAATTAAATAAATCAAATACCCAGTCCGGTAGACATTCAGGAACTTGTACTTTCTTAAATAATGTTTATATCGCCACCTTGAAAATGCTAATTTTTCTTCTGCTTGCTCCTGACTCGCCATTTCTGCCTCTTCTCCGTTTGTGTCTGTGTCATGTCACTAGCACGCGTGTAAAAACACTGGGTCTGATTGGCTACCATAACGCTGCCTTGGCCAATCGCTTACTGACTTGTTAAGTTAAACAGGTGTTACACTGAGAACTGTGACCTATCGAGATCTGTTACTCCTCACTAGCCTGGGCAGCGGTCCGCTCGCATTACTGTTAGTATATCAATATATAGTAACGCACTGCTTTTAATGACCAGTAACGTCAACGGCGTTGTAACTACAGGAAAAGTAATTAATTATATTATCCTGTTACTGACAAAATGACGCCGTTATTTTTAACGGCGTTATTCGCAACACTGCCTATAACTCCTTCTCCTACTTTTTGGTCTTTTTACTGTTTTAATTGTAGACCTATATTGATTTACTAATTGCAAAATATATGCAACAAGGCCTGAGACAGTGGAGGGTAAACAGAAGTTAACTGAAGGACATGACTGTATATAGTTAATATTGGATATGAATATTATCAGTTGGCTGCGTGACTTTTTCCATTGAAAATTCACGTTTAGAGAATGTGACAAATAAAAGTCAAATTTCATTCAACATGTGCGTACGCTAAAAAGGGCCTTCAGCACTGCCCTTGTCATCTAAACCAACACAAATATTAAAAACGTGTTCAACTCTTCCACTTTTGTAGTTTATGGCTAGAAAAAATAATTATTTACTTTCATTTATTTTAATTTGCAGAACACAGACTTGAAGTAACCAACATGATAATGTTATTGCATTTAAACATTTTAAATGAATTTAATTCTAAAACACTTAACTTGATGACAATAACCCCACAGCTGGTACCATCTTTCTGAACTGGATGGGCCAGAACTCCTCCCTTCCACTTTGTCCACCCATTCTGGTTTGCCATGGCACGTTCTCCTCATTTTCAGGTAATCAATCACTGTATGTGATTTATCATAGAATACTTTAATATTATTTATTTGTGTAACAAAACAAAATGTTTGCTATTTATGACTGAAATTGTATGTACATTCCAAACATATTTTTATAGTATATTACAAATCCTCACCAAAATATTTCCCAAATGTTAAGTTCTTTGCCATGTAATTTTTTTTTTTACATTTTCTTTCCTCAGGCTACACTCATAACTAATTAGTGATTTTATTTGAGATTTTCTGTTTGTTTCTCAAATGGTGCAATTAAATATTCATGCCAACATATGCATTACATACAATGAAAAACCCAAGGTTAAATGGACAATGATTGGGCTGTGATTTCTTCAGTACTGCACAATTGGATCTTGAACATAAAAAATAGCCACAAAATGATATGATTGATGTCATGAAAAAATACCTATTTTTTTGGCTGCAACATTGGATTCTTCTTCCTCTGTGGAAACTTTCATTGGATCTACCAGGTATACAGTCTGGTTTATGTACTAAAAATTAAAAATAAGCATTGGCATATTTTTATGACAATTTCTCGATTTTGAGATTGTACATGCAAGAATAATTTGCTTACTATCCAGAAACTTCCAGTGGACATGGTCTGGTAATTGTCAAAGTTCACCTATGAACAAATATGAATATTAATTATGCCATTACACATTGCTGTAGTTGGGCCATTTTTACAACAGTATTCTGACTCACATCATTCATAACACTTTATGTCCAAATCTCTCTCTCACACACACACACACACACACACACACACACACACACACACACACACAAATACATCCAGCCATGCAGATTACCTTCCGCAATGTGTGCCGGGCAAGCTGTGTTCTTTCACCAAACAGAATCAAACCTGAGGTATAATGATTCATAATGTATGCAGTGTTCCCCATCTTGTTTGCATAAAGATGCAGAAGGCTTTCAACGATGTATCAAGAATGGTGGGAAGGTATGTTTTCGTATTAGTACTGTACATTGAAAAGTCATGTACTGTATTGTTTGTAGGTTTAAAACTGTAACTCCACAGCATTTGTAGCCTACAGTTAACTTTTAAAAATAGAAGTTTGGAAAAAAAGATATCAAGGCTAATTATTTATAAAATCAACAAGTAATTTCTGTTCATGAAATATTTATCACATTTACTAATATCAATTACAAATTTCTGTACATATTGTACATTATGTACAAAACCATTGGGACAACTACATAAGCCTTTATGACCTCACATTCTAAATGCATAAGCATTAATACAAAGTTTATTCCCTCGTTGCATAGCACCAACCTGTAACAACCTATGCATAACTGCATTATGCATATGCACAAATATATTTTGTTCCTAGACATAATTATGACATTATATAACCCTATGCTTTAATGTATTTCATCAACGCTACTAATAATTTGGAAAAATAAAAGTGTACCTCGCCTGTTAGCCACTGGTGAGGTTGAAGTGTACACAGTTCACTATGGTGGACAATAAAACTGTTTCCTTTGACCTGGGAGGGAATTACAGACACCACAACCTCTGTATGGTTCTTTTTCCACAAAGATGTGACCTGCATATAATTAATTAAAAACAAACAGAATATGCACAAGGGTAAACAAAAATATTAGAATGTTCTTTCCCACAGCTATAAAAAATCTGTTCAACCTTTTCTTTGATATTTTAGGCTTAGTTATTATTATCCTTTTAAATTGTTAATAATTATTGTTTGTAGTTAAGTATGAGCTGTAAACTACCATACCTCTTTGTGTAGATTTTTAACATTTGTTGGGGAAAGACTCTTTGAAGTCTTTGTAAGTGTTTCTTCTTG
Source organism: Brachyhypopomus gauderio (assembly GCF_052324685.1). Lineage (NCBI taxonomy): Eukaryota > Metazoa > Chordata > Actinopteri > Gymnotiformes > Hypopomidae > Brachyhypopomus > Brachyhypopomus gauderio. The sequence goes on from NC_135223.1 coordinate 8,991,740, forward strand.
TGGATGGGGTCTTTTCGATTCCTTTACTGGTTTCTGTGACGTTTCTGAGATGTCGCAGTGTATACCAGGCTTTGCTTTTAAATTTCCCTCTTGGGTTTTTCCAAGGGTGGCAACAATCAGTGAGGAATCAACCTATTGGCAGTGTGGGTACAAACATGACATATCTCATTTAGTTTTTAGTTGTCTTTCAGTCTTAGTTTTAGCCTTACTGCTATGCTGTTTTTTTCTGCTGCATTACATATACATTATGTATCTTCTAATTAAGTAACACACTAGTAAATAAAGTTTGGTAAATACACTGCAATAGTGGATGCTTTTGTAGTTACTTTGTAGTCAATTACTCCCCTTGCCATAGCCAAACTAAAATAAAAATTTCTTGGTTGTCTATAACTTATTTTTTGTCACTGATAAATGACAATTAGTAATTATTGTTAACTGAGTGAAATGAACAATGGATATACATTTATGAAATACCTTGTTAGTAGCTGTTTTGAAGGGGAATGGCTTGCGGATTGAAGAAACGTATGTCCCCCCCCTCTTTTTCTGCTGCCTTTCCTTCCATATCTCAACATTCACTTGGAATGTCTAAATGAAGATATAATACATGAAAGCAATCAGTGAGAATTGAAATTGATTTGAGATCCAGTTATAGAGCAAACATACATTTCACATTATAGCATGACACTGATGTTTATGAGTCAAATCAGATTTGCAATCAAATTGCTTAATACATTGTAGAAATTGGAGTTTGCACATGCTGTGGACTTTGCAAAGTTTGGCCAATCACTATTGTCATAAATGTACCTTATAATGCATGACGGTATATAATTTAACTGTAATGGTGAGGATTGAGAGAAAGCAAGACGTAGCAGATGTAACGTGGTTTGGTTTATTATTGGCGTAATAGGATACACAGCAAAACATACGCAGAGTAGCTCGGTCAACAGTGGATGTGAGACAAACACAGAGGCACGCTTAAATAGACAGACAACAATGAGACGCAGGTGTGACGAGTAACTCAGACGAGACAGATTGACAGGTGAGAATAGGGCGACACGCCCACACACACACAGACGTGAGTCCGAGGAAGATGTGGGGCTCCCGTGACATTAACAATATTTTTGTCACTGGGACAGGTTGTGTAACGCTTTAAAAAAATATTTGTTGGATGCATTATTGTAACCATAATGTTTTAATGTTCGTTGCTGGATTTTGCAAATAGACATTTACAAAAAATTATTAAATACTTAAACGGATTTGTCATTTACAAAAAGGAATGGTGCTTACTGCTATTTTGTGTGTTTTGTTAAGAGCATGATATAATAAATGTAATGCGCTAACCTTTCTTTGAAAAACCCTTTCATACTCCTTCAGCAGAGCAGTATTGGTGATTTGATATCGGACAACAAAATCATCTAATTTGGTGAGCCTTCTTGACTGGAAACGGATATGTTTCAAGTCCCATTGGCTCTTCTCCATGATTCTTTGTGTCTTATTGTAACGAACTGCGTGACGCAGATCATGGAGGTGGACACAAATGCTGAGGAGAGCGAGATTTATTAAATGGAATTCCATAGGCAGAGTCAAAATAACGGGCAGGGGTCATACCAGGCAGGCAGTCCGAACACAAAATGTACACAGGCATACTGACAGGGAATGACACCACTGGAAACAGGCACAGGTACACAGACTTGGACAGACACCACTACGGGGACAGGAACCAACACAAAACCAGGGACAGGACTGGGGAGCATGGGCAACGAGACAAGCTCACAGGGCAGAGTAGGAAGTACATTAAGTCCATGCCACTAGAGGGCAGCACAGTCTCTGGGGAAACAGGCGTGGCTGGCAGACGGGCAGTGGGAACAGGCGTGACGGGCAGCGGGAACAGGCGTTGACCCCCTCTGGGTCGCGGGAACAGGAACCGGCGTGGTGGACCCCTACCGGATTGCGGGACCGCCAAGCCGACGTCCTCGGGGGGCGGGACCGCCAAGCCGACGTCCTCGGGGGGCGGAGCCGCCATACTGACATGGCCACTACTTCCCCCCCCAAAAACTTCTTGGGGAACCATAGGGGAGTGGCTGCCGGAATCAGAGGAGGGAGGTCCTCATCCACGGCATCCTGGGTGAGCCTGGAAGAATACACAGACACAAAAGCCTCTCGGTTGCTCTCTCTGCGACGGCTCCGCCTCCCTCGAGGCGTCGGGAGCTCGCAGTAGCCATTGAGAGCTAACCGAGGGTTAAGCCAACGTTCGTCTGTGCACTGATTCCGTCTGCCCGTAACTTGCACTACAGGTTGCTCCTCCCTGTAGTGTTCACCAAGTCGGACAGACACATAGCACTCAATAGGAGTCTCGTCGCGAAAGGCAGTCGAAACCGAAAGTGACTGTGCTTTCTTCTGTGTGCGACGAGACTTCCTTGTTCCCACAGCGCCAGGAGAATTCCTGTCTCTGGTTCGTTTGTGCTGTAACACACGAGAGTTACTCCATGGAAGTAGCCAACAACTTGTTACAGCGACTGAACTCACCAGAGTCTCACTCCCTCGCTGTGTCCTTGTATGGTCTGTTATTATGTAACGAACTGTGTGATGCAGAACATGGAGGCGGACACAAACGCTGAGGAGAGCGAGATTTATTTAATGGAATTCCATAGGCAGAGTTGAAATAACAGGCAGGGATCATGCCAGGCAAGCAGTCCAAACACAAAATGTACACAGGCATACTGACAGGGAATGAAAACAAGTTTAAGTTTATTTATTTATAAAACACTCTCTACACACCCAACACTGACCAAAGTGCTGTACATAAAGTCTAATGACTACACATGAAAAACAACAAACATAGGTAAGGAAATCACATATTAAAACATGTTAAGATGTTAAAACGAGTAGCCCACCATAATACACAAGGCTAAATAAAATGAATAAAATAAAGATAAAAAGTGTTAAATCATGAATAAGCTCACTGTTCGAAAGCAAGTTTGTATAAGTGAGTCTTTAGACCTGTTTTAAAAACCAAGACAGAGGTAGCTTGACGAATAGCAGGCGGCAGACTGTTCCACAGTCTTGGAGCGTACACCGAAAATGCACGATCACCTTTGAGTTTCAAACGAACCCTAGGAACAGCCAACAAGTTGTGTGATGATGATCTCAGAGATCACAGTGAGACTGTGGGGGTAACCATATCCGCAATATAAGAAGGTGCCAGACCATTTAATGCTTTAAAAACAACTAAAAACACTTTAAACTGTATTCTATAATGTACTGGAAGCCAATGAAGTGAGGCGAGAACTGGTGTTATATGTTCTCTTTTCTTAGTTCTGGTCAGTAATCTACATGCAGCATTCTGGACTAACTGTAGGCGATGCAATAGAGACTGGTTAATCCCAATGTATAAAGAATTACAATAGTCTATACGTGAAGAGATGAAAGCATGGATAACTTTTTTCAAGGTCAGAGAAACTAAGAAAAGGCTACAGTTTTGCAATGTTTCTGAGTTGGAAGAAACTACTTTTAACCACAGTGTTGATTTGCTTGTCAAATCTGAGACCGGAATCAAAAACAACACCCAGATTTCTCACTGAGGACTTCACATATGATGACAGGTGACCAATGTTAGTTGAGACATTGTTACACAGATGTGGAGTACCAAAATAATAAGCTCTGTTTTGCTTTCATTGAGGTGAAGGAAATTGACAGCCATCCACTTTTTTATGTCCTCGAGGCAGTTCTTGAGTGACATAAAGGAGCTATTGTCATTGGATCTGATAGGAAGATACAGCTGAATGTCATCTGCATAAAAGTGAAAGTTGACATTGTGCTTTTTAATAATTTGACCTAAAAGGTAGCATGTATAATGAAAAGAGGATGGGCCCTAATATGGACCCCTGTGGAACACCAAACCTCACGTCAGCTGAGGTGGAATGGCAATTGTCCATATTTACTGAAAAAGTCCTATTTTCAAGGTAAGACTTAAACCATCTTAAGTCCACACCCTGTAGTCCCACCCACTCTTTTAAGCAACCAGTATGTATGTTATGGTCAACTGTGTCGAAAGCAGAGCTTAGATCCAATAACATGAGGATGGCACCATTTCCCGAATCGACAGTTAGCAAAAGGTCATTTGTCACCTTAAGGAGCGCAGATTCAGTGCTGTGCATAGCCTTAAAACCAGACTGAAAAATCTCAAAAACACTATTGTAGTTTAAAAATGGTAAAAGCTGAGAGTATACAACCTTTTCAAGGACCTTAGCTAAAAGTGGCAATTTAGAGATTGGGCGATAGTTACTAATTATTGTAGCATCAAGGTTCTGCTTTTTAAGCAAATGAGTAACTACAGCATGTTTAAAAACTGCAGGAACCACACCAGTGGCTAGAGAACTATTGATAATGTTCAAGACAAATGGTCCTATGATATCAAATGTTTCCTTAATCAGCTGTGGGGGCATAAAATCAAGCGGAGTTGCTGTTGGCTTTACGCTCAACAATAATCCTCTGAGCTCTGGCAGGGAAACGGATTCAAACTCTGAAAACACCTTTACATGACGGGACAAGTGAGCAATCTAAACCCACATCAGGAATAAGAGACCTGAGAGTCTCTGTCTTTCCAATAAAGAAGTCTAAAAAATCTTCACAACGGCCATGAGATGGATGTTCTGTACCTAATTCCGGTTTAAGTAAGGTGTTAATGGTGCTGAACAGAATATTTGGGCGGTTGCAGTTTTTGGCAATTGTTTGAAAAGTATACTTCTCTAGCAGATTTAACAGCTAGCTGATAATCGCGTAAGCAACTCAGGAAAATGTCAAGGTTCACTTGTAGTCTGTGTTTTTTCCATTTCCTCTCGGCTCTTCTACAAGCCTGTCTAATTTTCTGAGTGGCTGGATTTAGCCAGGGCTGTACCTTAGATTTAAAACGTTTAAATCTCATCTCAAAGGGGCAACAGAGTCAAGAACATTGGAACAATTTTGATAGAATGACGTTACTAAGTCATCTACAAAATTGAAGTTATCCAAGTCATGAGTAGTTAACTTCAAAGAGTCTGAGAATACGCTGGTAAAGTCACTGGCTGTGGATGAACTGATATGCCTACACAGACGACCTAAAACAGGAGCATTGATATGCCCAGTAAAAATGGAGCTAAAAACTACTGGTCTGTGATCAGAAAAACTAGCCTCTTCAATAACTAGGTTATCGATATCAATTCCGGTTGAAAATAACAAATCAAGCATATGGCCTTGGATATGAGTTGGTTCATGAACCTTTTGATTAAAGTTAAAAGATTCCAGAAGCTGTGCAAAATCATTAGCCATGTATTTATCAGGGCAACAGACATGTATATTAAAATCTCCTGTAAGGAAAAGTAGAGTGGACTTTAAAAACTAGTGATTCAAAACTTTTGAACACCCCAATGTTCACAATTTAACATCCAAGTCGTTGTTTAAAAACCACCGCAACTCCTCCGCCTCTACCCGTACTCCATGGCACATTGAAGAAACCGCAGCCTGTTGGGCAAAGTTCCAGGAAGGGGGCGTGGTCACCAGCGGTAACCCATGTCTCAGTTAAAAACAACAAATCCAGTGTGTGGGAGGTGAAGAAGTCCTGTAAAATGAACGTTTTATTGTAAACAGAGCGTGCGTTCACCAGTGCCATATGAACTGGCACAGTACAAGGCAGCGGGAGTTGCATCCGCTCAAGTGTTTTATGGTTATTCGGATCTACGCCTCTGTTCCGGGTCCGAACCCGCAGCCGAGGGTAAGATTGTAAAGTTGACTGTTCCGGAAACACAGGTACCAGCCAGTTGTAAATCGGAGCACGCCGGGTAAATCCCAGCTTGTCCTCCGAATAATTCCTTATTCTCACTTGGACACCTCCTCGTTTCCCCAGTTTCCTACGACGCTTCTTTCCGTGGATAAGGCAGGGATAGCGACAAGCCCATCTCGGCCAGTGAGCCACAAACTCTGAGTGAAAGCCACTTTGTTCCCCAGCACTCCGGTTCCAGGGATCCCCCATAGAGGTACGAATGTTGAGTAGTGTTTGACGGTCATAAACTAGCACCAACGGATCACTAAGAGCACTGCCACAGAACAGTAGCACACAACACATAACTAAAACTAAAAACATAACAGGCAGAGAGAGACGGCTTGCCGACAGACACACTGGCGCCATCTTGTCCCAAGCTGACAGACACACTCAAGACAAACAACAAGTCAGGAAGACCAGAACATAAACTCACAATACTCACAAAACTACAAAATCCACACAGGCATGAATGGGCACGAGAACTGAATGAACAAAATAACCGATACAGACATGGGAGACACATGGACTATAAATACACGGAACTTAAACAGACACAGCTGGAAACACTGACGACAAGGGCGTGGCAGACAATGGGGAAACCAGGGCAACAGACAAGCATTATGACCCACCTAGCATTATCCCAGTCCACAAAGCAGCATATGGAAGCAGATACTTAGCAATGTGAGCCACAAGGCCTTTACAGTAGTAAATGTTGGGTTCACCATCTGTCTCCAGTGGAGCTTCTGAAATGACATGCTTGTAATGTCAATGGTGTTTCCCTTGATTACCTACATTTTAATGTAAATTTAAGTGTAAGCATAATTTGGATGTGTTAACAACAAAATGTACATGCCAACAGCAGATAGATTCTGACAACTACAGTGGGTACAAATATGTGCTACATTACTAAAAGTTCATTTAAAAAAAATAGCCTTTTTATGTTTTTCATAAAAGAACACTGTCACGGTACAGCGGGCCCCGTACTGGTCGCCTCCGTCTACAGTGGCAGTTGTCCTGTTGTGTTGTGTTCGTCCCTCAGGTTCGTCCCTCAGGCGCAGCCCGCGATCCGTCTCACCTGAGGGTTGTTTGTTTATATATATGTTTTGTCTTTGTACCAGTTGACCGCTGGTCATTATATCCTTCATTTGGATGGAGTCATGGGTTTCTGGTTTGTGCACATTTTCTATTAAACCATCCTTTTCCCCTGAGACTTGGCATGATCGTTTCCTTTTTGTTTCGCTCACCCTGCCCGTCACAAAATGACCAGCCACTTTTCGGAAGCCGCCAGTCTTTTTCTTTCTCCTTCGTTCGTGGTCATGTCTCGTGGTAAGTGTTTGTCTGCGTGGTGTTTGTATGTTTCATAAGAGAGTGAGCTGGGTCAGTCTCCGCTTGTCCCGCCATGTTTAAATGTTTGTCTGGTATATTTTATGTAACACTGCGAGGACTAGAAACCGTGACCTCCATAAGTCTCCTCTTTTTATGAACATGTGTTTTTTGTTATGAAGTGTGTGGACAGTCGGACCGAAGTGTGCTGCACGCACACGTTTGAATGGTGTGCATGTGAGACGCCAGAGCCTCTCGTCATTGTCGCCTCGCGTCCATTTGTCCTTTGTATTTTCGAGTTCATTTCGTCCTAGCGTGTTGCTTGATTTGTTGTGTTTAATTCCCCAGAGGGACCGCCCCCTAAAAAAATTTTTTTTGGGGGGGGGGGCTATGGGGTCCCAAGTCCCCATGTGGCTCGGAGAGCGTAGTTCCGTAAGGAGGCCCTGACCATTTGGAGGGATTCGTGAGCCAGTAGGTGCCCCTGAACTCTATTAAGTAGGCAAGGTATGCCTGGGGGTTTGTGAAATAGGATGTCGCCTCCTGCTGAGAAGGAGTTCTCTCCCCCCTGTGTAGTGGGGTTAAATTGGTCAAAATGGTAGGTGTTCCTGTGGCGGATTTCCCAGGCCTGTTGGGGTGCCCAGGGCCCTGGTCTCTGGTGCTCCTGGGTTGGGTGGAGGAGTCCACCTTGCGATGAGTGGCCCCGGGAGGGGTTGACTCCCCAGGAGCCTGGGGTGACCCCTAGCAAAGGGCAGGGGTCAGCTCCGAGATGTAAGATAGCCGGGAGCGGTTAGTGGGTGGAGTAGCCTCGCCCCAGGGAGGCACCCTGTGCACTCAGGCACCACGGATGAGTGGGGAGCTGTTGCTCTCCGTCCGCACACCATGGGGGCCTCAGCGGTCAGATGCCCGCTAGGGTGCGATGGCCCTGTGACCGACTGGGGCGTGGTTGTCATCTCATTGATGGCCCAGATGGTCCAGGGCCCCGCCCAATGAGGGGGAGCTAACCTATGTGTGTGTTTGTTACAGCTCCAGGACTGCAGGGAGCAGGTCCCTACCCTGTCCCCGCCAGTGCCGCTGTTCGGCATACGCAGACCACGCAGCCTGCGTAGGGCCCCAACCATACTCCGGGGCCTCCAATTTACTGAAAAATGTGTTGAAATTGACAATTTTTGTCTTTAAACATTGTATGTGCCCCTACCTCATTACTTAATCGGGGTAAATAAATTAATAGTTTTTTGCCCAATATAAAGCCCCCATGATCCACCTCCGCCCCGATTCCCTGAAATGGCACGGTCCTGTCTTTCTCTGTTCGCTGTGTCACCTAACACCAAGATTGCCAGATGTGATGATTTCCAGTCCAATAAATGCTCAATTAATGCATCCAATAAATGCATAGAGTTAGATGAAAAAACGTCCCCAATCTGGCAACCCTGGTCCTAAGTGTAGCAATGCGAGCTCACTTTCGAATTAAATGCCTAAATGACATGAAGTAAATGACAATGAAGCAACAGCATGACTCCAGAGCTGAAAAGCGGAGGAAAAGAAAAAACAAAAAGATGATGCCCGTGCAACACTTGCTGGTAAATATATGTTAAAGTTACTATCTATCATACATACTATCTACTATCTATCTATCTATCTATATTTGTGTTAGAAGCATTTGATAGAAGCATTTGTGTTTCTGCTTGTTTGTGATCTAAACAGCAGGCTTGAATCTTGCTCTTTGTATTATACGTCTTGGATATTATACGTCTTGGAAGGGACCCCTTCCCCCCACCGCCTCCTTCCGCTTTAGTTTAGTTAGTTTAGTTAGTCCGTTGGATCGGCGTGTGCGGCTGGACACCTGGCCTGCGACCTGGCGCTCGACTTGAGTGTTTGTTCTGTATCTGCGGACGGAGCTCGGAGGATTGGCGTTCGGCGTGTGCGGCTGGTTGCCTGGCCCGCGGTCCGGGGCTGTCTGCCCAGTTCTGGGCGCTCTGCCCGGTGTCCTGGTTTGGCACTTCGGATTGTGGCTTGTTTGGCTGGGCTCGTGGGAGGCTTTCTCATCAACTCTCAAGTATGGCGTCCTACACTCATTTATATACCATTCTGATACTTTGTATGATCTCTATACCACACAAGACTGTGAACGATCGCCATTGCCTTGCGATATTACCTTCCAGCGAAACAGACAGTATTGCCCTGTATGATAGAGACTTGGACGCTTGGATAATTGCAAATGTGTTCAAATTCGTGTCAATTGTGTCTTTTAATATGCTGCCTATGTGGTCATCATACGCCTTGAATCAGTTTTACAATATGTCCTGTTTATCATTTCAATATGTTAATTCCCGGAACGCGCACAAAGAAAAATTTTGTAGTTTTTCTTGTGCTCTCTCTCGTTCATTGATTTTGTTGTTACTTCTGGTGTCTGGCAATGTCCATGTAGACCCTGGTCCCCCTATTAATATTGCCACTTCAGTTACCGAGCCAAATCTAAACGGCATAAGCTTCATTGATTTCTGCGAACGCAAAAACTTTGGTTTTTTACACATCAACGCAAGAAGTTTACTCCCTAAAATCGATCATGTGAGAGCATGGGTCGAAAGTTCTAATCCCGAGGTCTTAGTGGTCACTGAAACCTGGTTACGTCCTTCTTTCTCTTATACTGATTTAAATATACCTGGTTACAACTTGTTTCGACAAGATAGATCATCTAAGGGTGGAGGAGTTGCATTATTTGTTAAAGAACACCTTCTGTGCTCTGTTTCACTAGCCAAGTCTATTCCCAAGCAGTTCGATTTACTCGTTCTTAATATTAGGCTTTCCACGAATTTTTCATTGTCAGTGGCTGGGTGCTATCGCCCTCCCTCAGCCCCTGCATGTACACTGTTGGCCTTAAGCAATGCCCTGGTCCCATTTCTAAAGTCTGAACTGGTTTTATTAGGGGATTTAAACTGGGATATGTTAAAAACTCCAGAGAAACTAATTCAACAGCTTGATTCTCTTAATCTTCATCAGCTAATATCCCAACCCACTAGGTTTAATCCTAAAACTCCTGAAAGAGCCTCTTTGATTGATATTATTTTAACTAATTCCCCACATCGTTACCTTTCTGGCGTATTCTGTAATGACATTAGTGACCATTGTTTCATAGCCTGTGTCCGTAAAGGTCACTCTGTTAAACTACCTGCCCTCATTAGTAAAAAACGGATTCTTAAACATTTTAACATTCAAGCTTTTTTACGTGACATAGTTGAGGTCAACTGGAGCAGAGTCAGCCTGATCCCTACGGTAAATGATGCTTGGAATCTATTCTTAGACCTTTTTAACTCAGTTGTTGACAAGCATGCACCTATCAAACGTTTACGATTAAAGAATCGTAATAGCCCTTGGTTTTCCCGAGACTTAGCTGTACTATTACAGCAAAAAAATGCTGCTTGGCGCAAAGCACGCTTGACTGGGTCCCCCCTAGACTGGCTTCTGTTCCGACAGATTCGGAATAAATCTACACAAGCAGTGCGTCAGTCTAAATCTAATTATTACAAGGAGCAATTTAAACGTTGTGGTTCTGATTCTCGTCTGTTCTGGAAAACTGTCAGAGAGTTGGAACATAAACCAGTCGGCACGCCGTCGGCACTAAGATCTGGCGATATTTTAGTCTCTGATAAAAAACGTATGGCGGATATTTTTAATCAACATTTTAGCAATCCTGGTCAGTTTTATGAACCCTTAAATTCTGCTGGGCTGACAAATAGTTTACTGGACTCTCTCCCTATTTCCCCTCCCTTTGCAGCTTCTTCTTTTACCAGGCCCAGTTCTACGTTTACAATTCAGCCCTTTTCAGTATGTGAGGTTTTAACTGAACTGTTGGCACTGGACCCCAAAAAGTCCCCAGGGTTAGATGAGCTAGCACCATTTTTTCTAAATTCTGCAGCTCGTTTTATTGCAGCCCCTGTCACAGATCTTTTTAACTTATCTGTTTGTTCATCTGAATTACCCGCTGATTGGAAAACAGCTATTATCCGTCCTCTTTTTAAAGGTGGTGATCAGGCTGATCCAAACTCGTACAGGCCTATCTCTATTCTGCCATGCTTATCTAAAGTTTTAGAGAAACTCGTAAATAGGCAGCTCACTAAGTATCTCGATGAAAATAATATTCTTTGTCCGATGCAATCTGGTTTTCGCCCAGGCTATGGCTGTGTCACTGCCACCATGAAGGTCCTTAATGATATTACTCATGCATTAGATGCAAAACAATATTGCGCCGCAATATTCATAGACTTAGCTAAAGCCTTTGATTCTGTAGACCATTCCATTCTTCTAAGTAGGTTGGTCAGTGTCGGAGTTTCAGATCATTCTTTGGCCTGGTTTTCTCATTATCTTTCTGATAGGACACAGCAGGTTAGGCTAGATAATTGCCTTTCTCACCCTTTCTCTGTACTTAAAGGTGTTCCACAGGGCTCAATACTAGGACCTACATTGTTCTCTATATACATTAACAACATCTTTCATGCTGCACAAAATTCATTTATTCACCTGTATGCTGATGACACAATCTTGTATGCCACTGGCCCCTCCCCTGCTTCTGTGGAAAAAGGTCCCCAGGACAGTTTTATTCAAATTCAACAGGCTTTTTGTACCCTCAATCTAACGCTAAACTCCTCTAAGACCAAAGTTATGTGGTTTAGTCGAAAAGGGATGGAATCCTCTCCTCCTCTAAAGATCTCATCCATCGAGGGTAAGGTTCTGGAATTGGTCAACACTTATAAATATTTAGGCATTTGGTTAGACAGTTCACTATCATTTTCCCATCATATCTCCATGTTACAATTAAAGATTAAGGCAAAACTCAGTTTTTTATACAGAAATCGTTCTTCATTTACTATAGCGGTCAAACTTATGCTCATTCAAATGACTATACTTCCTCTGTTTGATTATGGTGACATTATCTATCAATCAGCTTCCAAATCCTTGCTTCATAAGTTGGACACTCTCTATCATTCTGCCATACGGTTTGCAACAAACGCTCCATTTAGAACTCATCATTGTACGCTCTACTCATCTGTTAACTGGCCCTCTCTGTTCACTCGACGTAAAATTCACTGGTTTACCTTTATCTACAAAACTCTACTTGGTCATTCACCTCCTTATCTATGTAATTTACTGCAAATAGATTCAGCTACATATAACACAAGGTCTTCATCATATATTAAGCTAAAACCTTCTAAAACATCTACTGCTCTAGGCTGTACTGCATTTCAACATGCTGCTGCCAACGACTGGAACAAACTGCAAGAAACCCTAAAATTGGACACTTTTATTTCATTAACTGCCTTCAAGGACTGCATTAAGAAATTACTTATTGATGCTTGTAATTGTTCTTAAATTTTTTATCTTCTTTACTTCTCTTTTTCTTTTTTCTGTTTCTCTTTTCTTCTCAAGTGTCCTGTGGCGCTTGTCAGGCCGCCATTGTAAATAAGAATATTGTTCTTACTGGCTTGCCTGGTTAAATTAAAGGTTAATAAAATAAAATAATAATAAATAATAAATTGTACATTTCTTATACTATTTATCTATCTATATTTGTGTTAGAAGCATTTGATAGAAGCATTTGTGTTTCTGCTTGTTTGTGATCTAAACAGCAGGCTTGAATCTTGCTCTTTGTACATTTCTTATACTATCTATCTATCTATCTATCTATCTATCTATATTTGTGTTAGAAGCATTTGATAGAAGCATTTGTGTTTCTGCTTGTTTGTGATCTAAACAGCAGGCTTGAATCTTGCTCTTTGTACATTTCTCATACTATCTATCTATCTATATTTGTGTTAGAAGCATTTGATAGAAGCATTTGTGTTTCTGCTTGTTTGTGATCTAAACAGCAGGCTTGAATCTTGCTCTTTGTACATTTCTTATACTATCTATCTATCTATCTATATTTGTGTTAGAAGCATTTGGTAGAAGCATTTGTGTTTCTGCTTGTTTGTGATCAGAGACTTTCTGGGTGAGGCTGCTGCCTCAGTCTTGCTCTGTGAATTAACATAATAAAGGGTGATGTTTGGCTTTGCTAATTGCTGGCAAGAAGGAGAAGAAGGAGGGGTGATGTCCTCAGAATCCTGAATTCTCAGGAGCTCTAGTGTTAAATTGTTTGATTACTTAATGTTCAGATTCCCCATTAGGGCAAGGAGAGGGTGACACCTGCTGGTAAATGATTTTGTTGTGGTTGTTTATGGTTTCACAATGCCACCACTGTTTTGCTTGACGTGTAATATTTTAATAGTAATAGTTTTTTTAATATTTAGGTATTTTCCTATGTGTCCATAATTTAATATAATGGTTTCATGTAGCTTTTCATGTAGCCCTATCATTATGGAATACACTGGATACTAGATAAAATAATATTGTGTTTTACAGTTAAACAGAAAACCTTAACTGATGCACATTTTATGCACTTGTTATCATATTATGAGCAATAGTACAACATGGTATTTTGTTTGGGGGAAAATGTAAAAAAATTAATGTTTTTGTATTTTTGTTTAGCATTACTAATGCTATTTTCCAATTTAAAACATTTTGACAGGATCAATGCTTAAATATGTACAAGGAGCACCAGCAATTCAGCAAGAGGATGATCAAGAGTCAAATGATCAACCATCTATACTTCAAGCAGCCAACAACCCTGGCAAGGTTCCAGTTCAGGTACAGACACGCAAACCTTAGAATGTAGTAGGCCTACTACATCCACATCTGAAAGCCTTCCGTCTTTAAGTGATGATGCAGAGATAAATGTGCCATCTCCAACAGACCCCGCCCTTTGGCCTGTAAATATTTCAGACAGTGACAAAGTCGAGCTTGTGGGGAGAGGACCATTTATGGTTCCAGACACATTTTCTTTCCCAAGAGGCCCAGATGGAAGGGCATTTCACACCAGCCTGCAATTTAAATGCCTTCCCAATAAAGAAAAAAAAAATTAAAGAAGCTGGATGATCTACTCTCCACAGAACAATGCTATGTTCTGTTTTCCATGTAAGCTGTTTGGATCAAAGAGCATTAAGTTAACAGAAACAGGCTATAGCGACTGGTCCAACATAAACACCTGCTTGCGCAGCCATGAATGTAGTTCAGACCATACCAATTGCATGTTGAAATGGAGGGAACTGGATATGAGACTAAGGAAGAATCTAGCTATAGACCAGCAGGAGCTGTCCTTAATGGAGGCGGAGAGGAAAAGATGGCACAATGTACTGAAACGGCTGTTCTCAATCACCTTGTCTCTAGCTACCAGAAATTTGCCTTTTAGGGGCTCTTCACAAAGTTTATACACACGACAATTTTTTGAAAGAGGTTGAGCTGCTGGCTCAGTTTGATTCAGTAATAGAGGGACATGTGGCCAGAATTAAAGACGAGGCTTCCAGAACGCACAATGTTTTTGACAACAAACTCAAAACGAAATAATTGAGATTATCTCCTCCCAGACAGTTCAAAACATTGTGGCAAAAATCCAAGAGGCAAAATATTATGCCATCATCCTTGATTGCACCCCAGACATCAGCCATAAGGAACAAATGTCTCTTGTGCGCATTGTGGAATTGGTGCCTGAGCCACACATTAACGAGTACTTCCTTGTATACATGAACGTGGTTGAAATGACGGGCCTCAATCTGTCAAATGTTGTTCTGGAAAAGTTGAGGGAACTTGGTATTCCCTTTGACAATTGCAGAGGACAGGCCGATGATAACGATGCCAACATGAAAGGAAAGAGGCAAGGAGTGCAGGCCAGACTGCTACAGCTGAATCCAAGGGCGGCCTTTATCCCTTGTGCCGCACATACAATGAATCTGGTCATATCAGATGCAGCCAAGTCATCTACAGATGCAATTAGCTATTTTGGATACCTTCAGAGGCTGTTTTGTTTCTTCTCAGAAGCCACACAGTCGTGGGACATCTTACTCAAACATGTTAAGTTGACTCTGAAATCATGGTCTGATGTAAGATGGGAGAGCAGACTTCAGAGTGTTGTAGCTGTCCGAAGTCAAGTTAAAGAAGTGAGAGAAGCTCTCTTAGAAGCAAGACAAGCAGTTACTAAACCTGTTGCAAGGTCAGAGGGTCAAGGCCTGGCAGAAGAGTTTGGCTCATTCAGATTTCTGATGTGCACTGTTGTTTGGGCTGAAGTTCTTTCCATCACCAGCCAGGTGAACAAGGTGCTGCAGTCATCCTCAATGCAGCTTGACATTGCTGCCAGGCTCATCGAGACTGCAAAAGCCTCTCTTACAAAGTACAGGCAGTCTGGGTTTTCTGAGGCCATAGAAACTGCCAAGGAGATGTGTGAGGCTCTTAACATCGAACCTGAGCTCAAACAGAAGAGATTGAGAAGCACTAAAAGGCAGTTTGGTTATGAAGCACCTGATGAGCCCTTCAGTGATGCACAAAAGAGACTAGAGGTGGAATTTTTCAACCGTGTCGTTAACTCTGCTCTGACATCGCTGCAGGAACGGTTTGAGACCATGAGTCAAGTGAGAGACTCCAAAACCTTAGCAGTGGCCCTGTATACTATCAGTCAGCACTGTGGTGGCAAGAGTCTGCCCGTGACCATGGGGATGCCCTCTTGAGTTTCCGACATCCTCCTACAGTGTATATTTCAGACATTGCTGGACGGGTGGCTCCACATGTAAATAACCGCACAAATCAACGCTTCTTCCAGCCAAATGATGGAAGACTTTGTGCTGTTTCAGATGAAAATATTCAAGTTGCAACCAGCAAAAATCTGCATATACATTTACCCTGGGTCTCAACGATTGGCTTTACAACAGGAAACACTAACACAAAAGATAGTTCAGGGGACCGGTTGTCCTGCATTCACCCTGATACTGGAACCAGCAGTAGGTACTCCCTATATGATCGATTCCATCAGAAAAACCAAAAAAGACCTGAAGAACTACTGAGGAGTCTGAAGTTGGTACCAGATCTGGCAACCTTGATTAATTCACCTTCTGCTGAACAGGGGTGAGTTTCCCGAAATGTTCGTAGCGCTAAGTACTTCTTAACCTCATACGTTTCATACGAGGTTACGAAGTCCTTAGCGCTACAAACGTTTCGGGAAACCCACCCCAAATCAACAGAGAGCTCTCAGCTAGTAAATATTCATTTTGTCAGATGAAGGACATTCATTTTATGTTTTCTCTGCGACTATATTTCCATTTGCACAATCAGAAAATAAATAACAAATATATGAAAGACTTGCAGAGACAGACCAAAGAAGTCCTGCAGATGGGCCCCAGTCGAAAACTCGCATTTGGGACACAAGGTACACTCATGCATAAAATGATTCATGAACATCATGCTTTTTAGATTTTGTTATACTCACTGTCCTTTATCATTATCCATTTTGCTAATTCATGGTATCTTATTTATACTTTAATGCACATATGTCAAAGTCAAGGCCCGCGGGCCAGATCCGGCCCGCGAACTGATTATCTATGGCCCCCTGGATGATATTTAATTACTATTAGAACCGGCCCGCAGACCACAGCCGCCCGCTGGTGTTTTGCACGCACAAACACTACATTCCCCACAATGCAACGGTATCCCGCGAAGTCACTGCAGCGCGCACAAGCGGCTTAATTATTCATCAGCAGTCAGAGCAGATATTAACATTCAGCTATCCCCCTCCTCAAAAATGGCTAAGCGTAAGGTGGACAGCGAGAACAGGGGGTTTCAAGCCAGGTGGGAGGCAGAGTATATGTTTACGGAGGTAAAGGGTAAACCCGTGTGTCTTCTGTGTGGAGAAAGTTTGGCAGTGATGAAAGAGTATAATTTAAGAAGGCACTATCAAACGTCTCAGAAGCACACAGACAAAGACAAGAATATGGACACGGAACAAAGGCTACAGAAGGTGGAAGAATTAAAACGAGGTCTTAAGTCCAGGCAGGCTATGTTCACATATGCCAAATCACAAAGCGAGGCTTCTGTCAAGGCTAGCTTTATTGTGGCTAAAGAGGTCGCAAAATCAGCCCGGCCCTTTACAGAAGGAGAGTTTATCAAAAACTGTATGCTTGAAGTTTGTGACGCAGTGTGCCCAGACAAAAGACAACTGTTCTCAAACGTGAGCCTGAGCAGAAACACCGTTGCTGAACGTGTAGACCAGCTTTCCACCAACATATAAGAACAGCTTATTAGAAAGGGGAAAGATTTCATTGCATATTCTCTTGCTGTGGATGAGAGCTCAGACACGTCTGACATTGCCCAGCTGTCCATTTTCGTCCGTGGAGTAGACTCCAGCCTGAACATAACAGAGGAGTTTTTGGCATTACGTCCTATGCATGGCACAACTACAGGACAAGATCTGTATGAAGAGGTATCCAGATGTGTAAATGAGATGGGACTGCCTTGGGAAAAACTCGTGGGATTAACCACAGACGGAGCACCCGCAATGTGTGGGCACAGGAGTGGATTAGTGGCGAGGATGCGGGAGAGGATGCGGGAGGAAAACGTCACAGATGAGCTGACAGCTTATCACTGCATCATACACCAAGAGTCGTTGTGTGGAAAAGCCTTAAAAATGGAACATGTAATGAGCACCATAACGCGAGCAGTTAACACCATCAGAGCCAAAGGTTTAAATCACCGCCAGTTCAAGGCATTTCTGGGCGAGTTGGATACAGAGTATGGTGACTTACCGTATCACACAGAGGTGCGATGGCTAAGCCAGGGAAAGGTGCTGCAAAGATGTTTCGAGCTGCGTGAGGAGATCTGTCTTTTCATGGAAAGCAAGGGGAAAGACACAACAGAGCTCCGAGATGAAACTTTCCTGTGTGAAATGGCGTTTCTCTGCGACATCACAAGCCATCTGAATGTGATGAATCTGCAGCTGCAGGGACGGGGATGTGTCATCTCTGATATGTACAGTACAGTGAAGGCCTTTAAAACCAAGCTGAGTCTGTGGGAGACGCAGATGCAGAAAGATAACTTAAGCCACTTTTCCAGCTGCCAGACCATGAAAGAGAAGCTCTCTACCGCTGTGTTCCCGAGTGCACGGTTTGCTGATAAACTGAACATACTTGCCGCCGACTTCCGACGCCGATTTGCTGACTTCGAAGCCCAAAAAAGCAGGTTTGAACTGCTCAGCAATCCTTTTGCAGTTGATGTAGAAAGCGCACCACTAAATCTACAAATGGAGTTGATTGAGCTCCAGTGCAATGACACACTGAAGGACAAATATGAGAGAGTGGGTGCTGCTGAGTTTGCACGTTTCATCCCCGACACGATGCCCCAGTTGCGCATCCAAGCTGCTCGGACGCTCTCTATGTTTGGCAGCACATACCTGCGTGAACAACTGTTTTCTTTGATGAAGCTAAACAAAACAACACACAGGAGCCGTCTTACTGATAATCACCTTCACTCAATTCTAAGGATTTCCTCAGCTCAGAGCCTAACCCCGAACATTGATGAACTTGTACAAAAGATGAGACACCACCAAGTATCAGGCTCAGCCTCAGATAAGTGAGCATCACAGAACAGTAACGTTTCATTCTGGTAAATGTTTACATTTGTTTCTACAAGATGTGTGCCATAGATTTTTGTATTTTATTTAATTGTATTTTATTTAATTGTATTTATTTTTCAGTTAAATGAATACAGGGAAATTTTCAGATAAAGCCTTGAGAAAGAATACTGATTTATTTTTTATTTTATTATTTTGTTATTTGAAAGCAGTGATCTGTAGGATCGTAGAGCAGCACAATAATGCATTTTAATTTTATAATGCATGCACTTTTATTTATGCATTTATTTTGATATTAAGAATCATATTTTGTTTTTTGTTAATTTTTTGCTTGTTGAAAATGTTTTCCCTTGAAGTTATGCCTCTGTCAGTAACAAAATATTGCTTTATTCATTTAAGCATTAAATAATATACACTGCGTTAGGTAGTGAACTTGGTTCAGTAGGCTATGTTAAATCATTTCAATATGTTTCAATAAACATTGAACCAGTCCGGCCCTCGGCTTGTAGCAAATTTGGTTTTTTGGCCCTCGGTGTATTTGACTTTGACATCCCTGCTTTAATGCATCTTCATACAATTAAGCTAGTTAAAATAAAAATATCCCATGAATACTTTTTAATGATTATGATTGCATGATGATTGTAGAATGCTTATCTTGTTTCTCCTTTCCTATTTTACTAACAGACAGAAGACAACTCTATTGTCCATATTCATAGAGGCAAACAGAGCCCCAGAGTTCTTCTGGCACCACATTTTCAGTCACAATGTTTTCTATAGAGCCTGGAAATTTGGTAATTACAGTTTTTAAAGTTTCAAAGGCCACTAGATTTAATGTGGAGATTGATTGATTTTTTTTTTTATACAGGAAAAACTCCAAGAGGTGGCTGCCAAACAGTTCTTCAGTTCACAGATAATGCTGCACTAAATGTGAGATCTGATGAGCATCTGTCCTCAGGACCTTGTTGAAGCGCCAGTGTCCCCAAAGTCAAGGCTACCCTGGCTTTTTTTTATCAGTTCTTTTTAAAAGTATTATTATTTAAATATTTTATTTAATCCTGTATTTAAAAATTACGTATAGATATTTGTTGCTTTGTTAATTAAAGGCTGTTAATTCCCGCATTGCCCAGATCGCAAAAGAAAAACAAAATGTAAGTGTGACGTATTATGTATGTAACAGAAACAAGCCTTGAACAAGAAATCAATTCTGTACCAATCTTTTAAAATCCCAGGTTTATTAGTTTCTGTTGTAGTCACTACGTTTTTTTCACTTGCCTGTAGACTGTGGCCCTTGCAACACACCAGTTTGTTGTGTGGCACAGAGAATGGCAAGAAAACAGGCACATACCTGAAAATGAAACAGAACAACTCAAGGTAGTATTTCCAAAACAAATAGCTTTTATTAAGTAGTATTTAAAATAACTTATGGATATAATGTTTAACATTAATGTTTTTATATTCATAGGATGCGCAGAAGGTCCTCTGGCCACGAACTGTTGGAGAAACACTCTGACCTGACTCACTCTGGGGAAACCATTTTATTCTTTGGGTGATGTTCACTCATATATATATATATATATATATATATATATATATATATATATATATATATATATATATATATATATATATATATCTTTATTAAATTTGTGTTAAATTTCTTAACACAAACCAGGTCTTTGATATCCCTGCATTAGGAGTGTCAACATTTGCTGAGGCATATTCATATTCCTGACAGATGAAGCCCTTCAAATAATGAGTGACAGAGGCCTCATCTCAAGATGCAGAAAAAAAGAATGTTGGGGAAATGAATGCAAAGGCATCTTCTGAAGAAGTGGACTGTGTTTTTCCAGTCTTTTAGGGAGAATATATTTATATATTTTTCTGTGTATACAAATCAAAAGGACAACTGGTGTCAGTTTGGAAGAACTCGTGTCATATTCGATAGTCGGGTCAGTGGCACTGCCAGTGTCGATTGCAGAGCAAGGTCACATGCATACACAGGTACCTTTCAATTTGGTACATTTTTCAGGAACATCCATATTTATTAAAAGCAACAGCAGATTTGAATTTAGAGGATATCGATGACATGGAAGAGAGAGCCACAGACAAAGACAAACCACAAAGGCAGTATGCTGAAAGGTTGACCGATGTGATTAAAATGAAAAAATATTTGTGGAAGGGAAAAAAATCCCAGAAGACCTGCCTTATGACCTTGCCACTAAAGAACAGCCAGTCCCAGTCAATTGAACCACTGGAGATGGTAAGTCTATACTACCCTGGACCGTGTCCTCCAGCTCTGGACCAGAGACAACTAGTGACAACACACGGGACAGTATATTGCATTTTCTCTGTGACCAAAGGTGAGTTATTCACGAAGTTTTAATTTTTTTTTTTGCTATATGAATGCCTAATTACAAATTGTTGTATATTTCCAGCTGTTCCAGTTTATGTAAAAAGGTGTCAAGTTTGCAGAATGGTTGTCAGATTCCAAAACTATATGAGTGGGTTTCACAACTTCAATGACAATGTTTTTTTGTCACTTCCGTTATACTCGCTAATGACATCTGGAATCTCAGTGAGCACACATAATAGTTTTAATTTAGAAATACATTCTATTACATCTGTGGTATTATTTCAATGCAATTAATATTATTTTTCTTAAAGTGTTTTGTTTTTTTTTTGGGGGGGGGGGGGACAGAACCACATAGCAGTGGGCCTGAATACACTTGAAGATCACTCCAAAATCATTATTCCTCATGAGACAATTAGAAGAGCCTTCTACCATTTCAGTGCAATGAGGAATTTCTCTTATGATTTTACCTGCCTTCGATGTGGCCACAATCCACCCATTTTAATTGCAGATGCAAACTGGAAAACTGCATTCGATGTACCAGGTGAAACATTCCCCTTTCTTTTAATTATTTGACAGATTAGAGTCTGAAAAGATTTAGATATTGTTGTGACAATCATGTATGTAAAATCAATGTAGTTTTATTTTTGGATGTAAATAATGACAGTTATGACCATCAGAAATTAAGAACAGCCCTTTTCTTACTTATAGTGTTCTGCTAGTATATTTTGACAGGACAGCTGGATGGAAAATATTTAAGGAGCAAGTCAGAGGTTGAAACAAAGTATATATGATTACTTATTTTTTCTACTTGTCCATGTATTTTACAGTTCATCCACTAAAGTGCCCGACTACTACCAATACTGGTCCAGAAGACATCAAAGTGAACATAAAGACAAGATGGCAAATGCTTGAAAAAGAAACCATAGCATCTGGATTTTGTGATGTTGTTTTAAAAGTTAATTTGCAATGCATTCTGGAATACACATTTGTATTTATGAATGTTAATCATGGTCATAATATTTTCTCCTTAGTCACTACTGCCAACAATCAGCACTCTGCATTCACACCATGGATTGGAGAAAATACACAAGTTCATAATATTGTCCCAAAGACAATAAAAAAAAAAACAGTGACTTCAAATCAAGTGGCATGTGCAGCATTGATGAGGATACCCTATTAAGTGTTTTGGAATCAAAAACGGTAAATTACGAATGATGCACCAAACTACAGTATAAATAATATCGATATTATTAATTATAAATTAATTAAATATATATATATATATATATATATATATATATATATATATATATATATATATATTTTTTTTAATTAAATTAATATATAAATTAATATTTATATATAAATATAGAAATATATCTGTCTACTCAGCCAAGGAAAGAGGAGTTAGTTGCTGCCTGCCATGCTCTCCAGAAGCTGGATCCATAACGGATATCATAAACAGGCTTGAGGAGCTGCTTCTTTACAAGGATTTATACCCTAAAATGTTCATCAAACTTCAGAAAACTGGAGGTACAATCGGATACTTAAGATACAGCCATTCAGAAGATATCATTATTGGTGTTCAAAATTGCAAAAATTCTGAAAAGTTATGCACATTACTATTTAGTGTTTCTGAGCATAAACATTTAGTTTTGGTAAACATTTTGTGAATGTATTACTGAACCAATATTTCAGTTGGTGTTTTAGTTCTGTTACAGCTGTAACTGCTTGTAATTGCTGTAATTGTAAGGTGGCGTTTTACACATGGGATGTATACATTCTGTTGTGTATTATGAGTCTCGGCTGTGGTGGCAGGAGTCAGCTCATGATCATGGGGATGCCCTACTGAGCTTCAAACATCCACCCACTGCTTATATTTCAGACATTGCAGGACGTGTGGCACGACATGTCAATGACCACACGGCTCAGCATTTTTTCCAGCCAAATGATGGTCGGCTTTGTGCTTCAAGTAATGAAAACATACAAGCTGCAGTTAGCAAAAATCTGCAAATACATTTCACATGGATTTCACGCATTGGGCTAATGTGTGGAACTGCAGAGCAAAATGATGGTTCAGGGGATCGCTGGTCTAGCAGTCATGCTGAGACGGGAACGAGTAATTCCACCAAAAGAATCAGAAAAAAACAGAAGAACTACTCAGAAGTTTAAAGCTGATGCCAGATCCGACACCTCTGGTAAATTCGTCTGCGGCTGAGCAAATCAACAGGGAGCTTTCATCAAGCAAATACTCACTCTGTCAAATGAAGGACATTCATTTCATGTTTTCTCTGCACCTTTATTTCCATATGCATAACAAAAAAAAAAAAAGAAAAACAAGTACATACAAAATTTGCAGAGACAGACCAAGGAAGTACTGCTGATGGGTCCAAATGGAAAACCAACATGCAAGGTACACAAATGCATATAGGGGCAGACAAATATACGTAGTCACTATCCACTGTTGTAATTCACAGAGAAGTCTGCATTTGGATTCTTTTTGTTCAGCTTTTAAGATACAAGTAATATTTTTGTAACTCAACATTAGGAAATAATGTTTTTTTTATTATTTAGCATTAAAGTATATTAGATTACCTTGTGCTCACAGAATGTAGATTTAACATGTTTTTATTTGATTTCTAGAGAGAAGACTACTATATTTTCCAGATGCAGAATTACAGCCACAATCTGAGCCCCATAGCCCGTGGCAGCACATTTTCATTGTTCCCAACAGAGCCTGAATATTCGGTAAGTATATACACTGCTCAAAAAAATAAAGGGAACACTTAAACAACACAATATAACTCCGTCAGCCACACTTCTGTGAAACCAACCTGTTCAGTTAGGAAGCAACACTGATTGTGAATCAATTTCACCTGCTGTTGTGCAAATGGAATAGACAACAGGTAGAAATGAGAGGCAATTAGCAAGACCCCCCCCTATAAAGGAGTGGTTCTGCAGGTGGGGACCACAGACCACTTCTCAGTACCTATGCTTTCTGGCTGATGTTTTGGTCACTTTTGAATGTTGGTGGTCCTTTCACACTCGTGGTAGCATGAGACGGACTCTACAACCCACACAAGTGGCTCAAGTAGTGCAGCTCATCCAGGATGGCACATCAATGCGAGCTGAGGCAAGAAGGTTTGCTGTGTCTGTCAGCGTAGTGTCCAGAGGCTGGAGGTGCTACCAGGAGACAGGCCAGTACACCAGGAGACGTGGAGGAGGTCGTAGGAGGGCAACAACCCAGCAGCAGGACCGCTACCTCCGCCTTTGTGCAAGAAGGAACAGGAGGAGCACTGCCAGAGCCCTGCAAAATGACCTCCAGCAGGCCACAAATGTGCATGTGTCTGCACAAACGGTTAGAAACCGACTCCATGAGGATGGTATGAGGGCCCGACGTCCACAGATGGGGGTTGTGCTCACAGCCCAACACCGTGTAGGACGCTTGGCATTTGCCAGAGAATACCAGGATTGGCAAATTCGCCACTGCATCCTTCAGCATGACCGGTTTGGCAGTGGGTCAGTAATGGTGTGGGGTGGCATTTCTTTGGAAAGCCGCACAGCCCTCCATGTGCTCACCAGAGGTAGCCTGACTGCCATTAGGTACCGAGATGAGATCCTCAGACCCCTTGTGAGACCATGCTGGTGCTGGGTTCCTCCTAATGCAAGACAATGCTAGACCTCATGTGGCTGGAGTGTGTCAGCAGTTCCTGCAAGATGAAGGCATTGAAGCTATGGACTGGCCCACCCGTTCCCCAGACCTGAATCCGATTGAGCACATCTGGGACATCATGTCTCGCTCCATCCACCAACGTCACGTTGCACCACAGACTGTCCAGGAGTTGGCAGATGCTTTAGTCCAGGTCTGGGAGGAGATCCCTCAGGAGACCATCCGCCATCTCATCAGGAGCATGCCCAGGCATTGTAGGGAGGTCATACAGGCACGTGGAGGCCACACACAATACTGAGCCTCATTTTGACTTTGATTACATCAAAATTGGATCAGCCTGTAGTGTTTTTCCACTTTAATTTTGTGTGTGGCTCCAAATCCAGGCCTTCATTGGTTAATAAATTTGATTTCCATTGATGATTTTTGTGCGATTTTGTTGTCAGCACATTCAACTTTGTACAGAACAAAGTATTCAATGAGAATATTTCATTCATTCAGATCTAGGATGTGTTATTTGAGTGTTCCCTTTATTTTTTGGGCAGTGTTTTTTTCCATTTTACTTTTGAAAGTGGTCTCAACTAATCAGTTGTATTGTATATTTATGTAATGTTTTCAAAGTAATTGATTGTACAATTTCAAGAGTTTGTCCTATGTAAAAAGACATGAGGAATGACTGACAGACACTTGCCAGGTTCACTGATAATGCAGCAATAAACCTCAGAGATCTCATGAGCATTTGTCCAGATTATCTAATTGAAGCTCCAAAGTCCCCAAAGACAAGCCTTCCCTGGCTTACTGACGATGTAATTTGATATCTTCCCAATATTTTTTTAATTCTTGCTTTAAAATCTCGTTTTTCAAAGGCTGTTAATTCTCGTGTTGCCCAGATTGCAAAAAACAGTAAGTGTGTAAGTGTGACTAAAATGTAAGTGTGCTGAGTTGTGCATGTGATACTCCAAAAATCTAATCAAACATTTTTTTCATGCTTAAGAAACTCTGTGTAACTTGCTTTTCTCTCTTCTCCATCTACAAGACAGTGGCACTTGCAACACACCAATTTATTGTTTAGTACAGAGAATTGCAGACTAACCGGGCACTTACCCAACAGTAAAATTGCCCTTCTGATGGTAAAATAAATCCTTGAATTATACATTAGTCACATTTTGCAGGTTTAATGTCATTATATAATTTCGTAAATTACTCCTTACATTTTCTATGAATGTTTCTTTATTTAAAGGATGCAAAGAAGGTTCTCTGGCCTCGTATTGTTGGAGGATCCCTTGTTTGAGTGGGTAAACCATTTTTTAATTTGGATAATTAAATTTTCACTTTGTAGCACAACACATTTTTACTAAATATAAAAAGCAGTTAATTGTATGTTTTTAATGTTATTGTAATGCGGTAGTACCAACGAGTACACACCGCATGTAAAAACTGAGTGAGAGGTGGACCCAAGTGCCGGTGTTCTGTCGAGTTGTGCTTCACATCGATGTGTGCTAGTTTGCGGTTTTGCGCATGTGCAGACCCACAGGCTTGTCATTTGATTCAACGCCCATAAATCTATGCTCCCTTTCTGTTGAGTAATTTATCTTTTTTATAATTTTTTAATAATAATAATGTTGTATGCAAACACATACATACAACATTCGAGGTGAGCAATATATATATATTTTTTCATTCATAGCTTTTGACCTATGTAAATATTTTACATATTGGCTTTGCAAAGATGACATGAGGCAGGATTTCATGAGGCAAATTCATGGTGGTGCCTCCACATTTCTTTCCATGCTGTCTACTTCACTGTAATCCATGCCTTAAAAACAAACAAAAATATATATATAGCGCATTATACTCAGTACCCTAAAATGATTGTATCCCAAACTATTAGAACATGCGATAGCCTGCTTAACAAGCCCACTTTTAAAGATTAAATAAAATTGCTCATTGAGTTACTTGTTTGCTACTTTACTTTTAACATTTTATTTAATAATTTTTATGAGGGCGATCAACAGCCGTTGTTCTCAGTCCATGGTCCATTTTTACAACCATTTCTTTTGCAAGTATTTCTCTTATTATAATGAAATGTACAATTTTACATCCAAACAAAACTATAAAAGTTATCCCATCTCTCTCTCTCCCTCTCTATATACATATTCACTGAATTCACTGAAAAGGGTGAGCATTTATTTGTTTAAATGTAGCCAGTGTCTTGGTAAGGTAGCTCTTTAATGAATGTTACTCTTACTCTTTGCAGAAGATTATCTCCAGAGGAGAAACATCAGCGCTGTCCAGACATCCCCACAATATGTTAACAAGGCACGATTTGAAGTGGCCTGTGCACTGCTGCAGTGTAAAGGTCAGTGGTATCAAACACTGCATGAAAGCAGTGCCATAAAGTTTTCTTTAGTTAAAGCCCATATAAATCCATATTCCATCATCTGACTCAAAGGTAATGAAACTATCAATCTGAGTCCTGTACCGTAAAGCTTCTGCAAAGACTCTTTACTACATGATTATTTCTAGAGAATGAGTGAAGTTGCTACGGTTTTAAAACCATACTAAAATCATTGTTTCTAGGGAATTCAGATGATTACTGTGTGCAGAGCCGGCCCTGACCAATGTGGTGCCCTAGGCGAGATTTTGGTTGGTGCCCCCTGTATCATCAATCATCGGGTTGATTGTGTCACTATTAAAGAAACAAATAAAAAGCAAATGACTTAAATATTACCATATAACAAGCAATAAATATAAAGGTGTTGCACAAAAAATATTTTAAAACTATTTTACATAATGTAGTGCAGAGAACAACTTTTAAATATTAATAATAAATAAAAAAATAAATAAAAAACAACAACTACCACCAGTGCAAATCAGGGCAATTTGCCTACTGCAACATTATTATTTCAAAAGTGCATCTGCAATGAACAGAGGAGCATATGTGTGTTTTAGTATATATTTATTTTAAGCTAAGCTAATCATAGCACCTACTAGGATTGGGCAGTATGATGACAGTGGCGGTTTTCATCATACAGAGATCATACAGAGGGGAAAAAGCCACAATGACGATTGAGTGTTAGTTGTGAGTCAAGCGAGCTGGTTTCAAGGAAAAACACAACAGCTACAGATTGGCAACATTTTGGATTTGTTTCAAATAAAAATGAGAGACCATTGGAGCACGCCCCCACAATTCTAATTCGATAATATGATTGGTTGATAAAACTGCCAATCTATAATAAAAGCTCTCAATGTAAAAGGGTCTTTCTCTCTTTTACCTAGAAACAACGGTGTGAAATATTCTGATTGGTTGATTTTTTTATTTCACCGCTGAGGTTTTTTTCAAGCACAAGTACAAAAAGTGGATTTGAAAGCCGATTTATAGGAAAAATACAAATTATTGGTGAAGCATTATTAACATATATTACATATAATAGATAAAGCATCCTTTTAAAGATCAATTAACCTTCAGAGAAGGCGTTGAAGTCCCTGACGTCAATGGTATAGTGTTAGTTCACCACATATTACCATTATATTACCTGTTTTTTGCCGCCTTTCCTCCTCCACGTTTCTCATTTTTCTACCCTGGGCACCAGAGGACTTCTGCCTTTTTGAGGTCTTTACAGGGAGATGTCACTCACTCTGTGGTGTACAGAGAAACAGTAACGAGGTGCGCAAAGCGCGCGGGGGAGGGCGGGTTGGCGCGCGGTTGATAGGTGTCGTGTGTTGTTATTATAAGAATTATTAATTTGACTAATATTATTAAACAATGAAATTATGATTATGTGGACTTTGCTTGTTTTCACATTTATTAATTGTTCATTTGTTAAAAAAATAAAATAAAAATGCATGCACGCGAGCGCCCCCCTGGACAGCCGGCGCCACTAGCATTTGCCTATATCGCCTAATGGAAGGGCCGGCCCTGACTGTGTGGTGTATTCCTTGCTAGAATCTGATGCAGACAAGAGCATGATTGAAATGTAATGTATAACAAGCATACTTTGTATTATTAGACAACTGGAGCAGTATTAGTTCCAATATGTACCTAATGGCTTTTTTTGGGGTAGGTGCAGTGTGATTTCTGCAGGGCAGATGTTGAATGTGCTGAATACAACAAAGACGCTTGTCTTACTTTTTTTAAACATTTTTTGCACACGTAAGTTACTGTTGTAAAAAGTTCTAAAAGAAATTATTAAACTGCATATCCATGTTTCCCTTGTCCATACAGTGCACACAGAGTTAGTAGTGATGTAAAAAATATGGGTCTGTACTGGAAGTATGATTTGATAAGGGGAGCATTATTTGATGTATGATACCAGCCTATCGAGATATGCTACCCATGTAAATTTTAATAAGGAAGCTATAATGGATTTAAATCCATGCTTCCCTTCTCCATACATACAGTGCACGTACTTGATTTTATAATTACAATGCATCATAATACAAAGTTAGGCTATATTTTATAGGAAACGCACAACTGGAAGCGTAAATCGATAAAGTAAGCATTTATCGATGGCGTAGCACAGATCGATAGAGTCTGCTGTCGATTAACGCTATGGTAGCATTGTTCAACAAAGTAGCACAACCGGCTCACGCTGACAGATAGGCAAAGTCTATCGTCAGTGTGAAAGAGACGCGAGCACACAGAAGAAAAATAAACACAAAGCAACGCGGATAATTCAACACGTGCAAAACTAAACTTAACCATAGAGAAACGGGAAGGAAAAAATAATAAAGGCAACACAAAGGACATGGAAAAAACTCAACTCGTAAAACGAAACTGAGAATGCTAGGGAATTGGGGAAGTAACTGGCAGCAGGCAAAACACGCCGCAGTAAAATAAAACCCTTCCCAAAAAAAAGGTAAAACGGATAGGAAGAAAACAGTAGGGGGAAAACTTGAGATTGGCTAGAAAGCAGCGCAGGAGATAGAGACTCGAATAAGTGAAAGACAAGCAAAAGAGTGAAAGTGAAACGAACTCAACAAGCAGTGAAGGCAGGGAAAGGCTGAAAGCATGATGGCATAACCAAAAACGATTCAGCAATGAATCGGCTCCACAAGCTTCCTTAAGAAGCCTAAAAACAGCTGAGACGAATCACTGCTGATTACGGCGATTAAGTCTGGGACTGACTCGGTTGCCTCCAGTGACGGCTGGGGGAATGGCATCTGAGCCAGCCCTGACAGTTATACTTGATCTATGCAAAACAGGTTTTTGATATTCCTGCAAAACAAATCAAAATATATGACTCATATGGGAAATACTCCACGATTGAAGAGGATGTAATGAAAATGGTCAAGTATGATTTTTTTTTGGTATTTATTAGGATTAATGTAATTGTTTTATAATTTTGTATTATAATCACTCAGATGTTTGGGTTTTGTAGACATGCCTTTCAACATCATGGCTCATTACATGGCTGGATAATCTGTACATGTCAAATGTGGCAGCAGTCAGATTCATTCGACTGTGTTTGTATGAACGGTATGATTAATATTTTTAATTTCTTTATTTGTGTGTCATATTTGAAACAGTCTAAATGTTTACTAATTTATAGATATATTACAGAATGCCTCAATGCAACAGTGATTAAAGTCCTTTTGTCTTTCAGGACATTCCATCACATTCCATCACTTTGCTTGTGTATATCAGTCAGAAAAGTTATTTATTTATATTAATTATTTATTTTGATTAATAAAGACATTTAAAGTCATGCATTTTCTTGTATGTACAGGTCAATGCACCCACAAGTGAAAACTGTCAATTGGGTGCAATGTGACAATTGTGATGGTTGGCTGCACTTTGAGTGTGCAGGGATTGATGTGACCACATTTGAGAAGGAAACCCCATTCAGTTGTGGTTGTCATCTTCCATATCCATACAAAAGGTAGATTATAGTCTTATATACACAACTGTATTGTAATTATACATTTTATTTTGCGAAAACGTTTGACAGATTTTTATCATGAATATTTTTGCCTTTATGTGACTAACAATTTATATATATATTAGTGGTGGGACTTTAACGCGTTAATTTCGATTAGTTAATTACAGGAAAATTAACAAACTAAAAAAATTAACGCATTTTAATGCATTTAACGCATAAAACACTTTTGCACCGTGGAATGTTTCTCAGTGCACGAGTTCCAGGCAGACAGATTATATGGACGCACAATAAGATGAGCATGATGGAGATGACTGAAGAGGCTACGCTGGTGGATGGAAAATTTAAATATAAGAAACTTCCAGATGGAAGTACAACTTCGTTACCACCTCAACGCAAAACATGTTGGGGCTAACGCGCAGGTCAGTAATGATAACTTTAGGGGTGACCTGCAATAGTCGCTGATTCGACTATAGTCGACTATACCCCCTAGTCGACTATGAACGTCATAGTCGAATGTACCATTCTAACTGCATGGAGGTGCCCAAGGATGCTGCTAAGCATTAGTTGTTACATGAAATGTCTGTTTTCGTTATATATAGCCTTTTGTCAAATAAAATCTTCCTAATTTATGTTAATAAATATTAAAAAATTATGTTTGCGCATTAACAATTGGCATTCCAATTCCTTACTACACATTAATAAATCACACCCTGCAGTTGCACAATCCAAATGAGCGGAGCTGAACACGCTACAGAATACGCAGCATCTACCGAGATTATAACGGCTACTAAAAAACTTTAAAAGTATTTTGAAAAAGATAAAGATGAATCAAACAAAAGTATAGTGCAAGTTATGTCATCAACGTCTTTCATTTCGCACGACAACAACCAATGGCATACAATTTAAAATGCATAAGGCGAAAAAAAACAGTTCAGCCGTGTCGTCTCGTCTCATCATCTCGGAAAGTAGGCCTATAAACATTTTTTGTTGTTGTTTGCTTTTAAACCTCATTACTTGAACCTTTCCTTATATTTTTTTGCTGTTGTGTGGCAATTTTTTTATATTTTCAGGCAGGCATATTTTATTTAAAATATTTTTGACATTTTGCACAGTGCCTGACTGACAGTTCGATATGCGCACTGCGCATGACGGTTAATGTTCTCTAACGTTTCATTAAAAAATAAATAAGTAAATAAATAAAAGCTGAATAAAGCCAACCTACCGTGTTGATTCATTTATCTGAGTGTTTTAGGTTTTTACTTTGAAGAGGAAAAAAGTCCTGAATGAGAACTATTGGTTGACTAAAGAGAAAAGCTTCGACTATGAAAATCCTTAGTTGAATACACCACTAGTCAACACAATTGGGTAAGAATAATAAAACGTGTGATTGGTGTTCTCCTTATCAGGAGAGGAGGCACAGTAAACAGGATCTAGGGGAAGTGGAAAAATACAGGGAGAGAGGTAGAGACACACACACAGATAAGGGAGTGAACTGAATGTAAGTGTTCTGACTGAGGGTCACAGACAGAAAAATCACAAATTCCCTTACAACCCCCTCTTAGAAGATTACTTAAGATTACTTAATCAGTGCATGGGTTGACAAAACCATGCACGGAAGAGTTGAAGAGGTATGGAGCTTTTTCAGTGTCACCAGACCCTGAACCCGAAATCATTATTACTTGAAAAAAAAGTTCAAATGAATGAATCATTTGAGAAAACTTTCTGAATCGAATCATTTCCTCAGGTGATTAGTTCCTTGCTCAGTTCCTTTCTCAGTTCTCAGCTCAGCTGTGTTGGCCAGCAAGGGAACTGCTGTGTGGTCTGTGAATCACTGAATCACTCCCGAATCTGGTGGCGGAGACTCTTATTGCGAGGGAACTGTGCATGCGCAATGATTCGTTCACTGAAATGAGGGCTCCCGTTCACTCACTGATTCGTTCACTTAATGTACGGTCACTGTGATTCACATTCGCGCTGCCACCCAGAGGACTGTTGCTGAGAATGTGATTCATGTTTGCACTGCCACTCACTCACATGGAGTCAAGCCATATAAATATAAACACACACCTCCCCCTTGTTTTAACAGATTTAGTTTCTAGAAACAATCTAAAAGTGTCATGTAACAAGTACTGTATAAAACAAGTAGCAACAGAAATAAACCTAAGTGAGTTCTACCATATATTGTGGTAGAACAAATATATAAATGTCAAAGTTATGAATAGAATTAAAATATGAGAATTACAGAAAGCTTATTACACATTTCAGATTATGGCAACAAATATATCAATAGAAGAACACACTATGATTAGCCGAGCACAAAATGGCAAAAACGAATAAATACTACAATAAAACTAAAATAAAACAACATTAAGCTTTTACTCCAAAGGGTATTTGATAGTTTTTATTGTTACTATTATAGCTGCATTGTCATGTGAGAATACTGTCTGTGATTTTGAAGGCAAATTTTCACTTGAACTGTCACATCCAAAGAAAGTCATGAATCTGTCAATCAAACTTTGGCTCCTGGTTGTCTGGATTGACCTAGGTTGTTGCCATGGAAACTTGACTTCAGAGGAGTCTTCAATTAAGGCTTTAACTTACTGTTGCTAGCTAAATGAGGTGTCACTGTAATAAACTAACGAGAACGTATTGTGTACTGTATGCTTGACTTTAATTTTAAGTGTACTTCTTTGTTTTTCATGTGTTGTTTTCTTCATTGTAGTTACATGCAGAACTCAACCATCAGGTCTACAAGGGAGGGATGAATACACACGCGTACACACTTCATTGAAAGCTGTCCATATGTGCAAACAATCATAGTATGTCCCTCACACCTATACAAATACTCACATACATTATGATGGTACAGGGTATCTGCACATTTTTTAATCTCAAATTCAATGACTTAAGACCTTGTTATTTTCTGCATGGTCCTAGCGCTAGATTCGGCAAAGTTCACATCGCGCCAACTACCATGCGGAATATACGGCCGTTGCGGAAATGATAATATACATATCGTCGGTAAAATAAAACAGAACAACTGAGCAACACACACTTATAATAATTTAATGCCTCCCCTCATACAATTCCAGACATTTTAAGACATTTTTAGGCCTTGAATATGGAAAACTAAATTTAAGACATTTAAAGACTTTTTAAGGACCAGCGGCTACCCTGTAGTAAACCTTTGGCCATTTTAGAGTTGTGCTGAAATCTTCAGCATCACCTTCACCCTTCTTTCCTGTTAATTGGTATAGTCCAACCATCTCCTTGTACCCACTAACACCCTACCTCCAAAGTGAGAGTTTGAGAGTGAGAAAGTCGAGTTATCAAGATGAGTGATTCCAGAAGTGTTGTACGGACACAAATTCATTTCATTTCAGCAACAACTGCATCATGCACAATTTGCAAGGCCAAACTGTCCACCAAATGAGGTTCCACAAGCAATCTACACCGGCATTTAAGGTTGAAACATCCCAGTGTGCAGCTACAGGCAAGAGATG
The DNA here is from genome assembly GCF_052324685.1 of Brachyhypopomus gauderio. Lineage (NCBI taxonomy): Eukaryota > Metazoa > Chordata > Actinopteri > Gymnotiformes > Hypopomidae > Brachyhypopomus > Brachyhypopomus gauderio. Next base: position 9,025,744 of record NC_135223.1, read on the forward strand.
AACCTCAGCCTGAGCCTGCTCCTACTATCAGTGCTAGCAGCACCAGCACTGCACCAGCAGCAAGAGGAACCAGCACCGTCAGCACTGCTCCTCCAACCAGTAGCAGCACCATCACTGGTCCAGCTCCAGCTACTGTTGCCACACCACCAGGGGAAACAGGAGGTAGGCCCCGAGTAATAGGAGGAACACAAGCCAGACTGACCCATTTTGTGTCAAGGCCTATCAACTCCCTTAGACAAAGGGCTTTAGATGAAATGCTGGCAAGAATGATTGTAAAGGATTTTCAGCCATAATCCATCACTGAAGACACACCCCAACTATGTGTTTCCCAGCAGGAAAACACTGTCCAACACAATTATTCCAGACATGTACAGGAAGACGCATGAAGAAATAAGAGTGAAGGTGGATGAAGCCAAAGCTGTGTGCCTGGACATCCAGATCGTTATCATCATTTATGTCAGGGCTGGCTCGGATGCCACGCCTTCTACCTCCACAAGAGGCACCCGAGTCAGTCCTAGACTGAATCGGCGCAATCAGCGATGATCCGTTTCACCTGTTGCCATGGCTTCTTAAGGAAGCTTGTGGAGACGGATCATTGCTGATTAGTTTTGGCTTGCCCGTTACGTTCTCAGCCCTTTCTCTGTTCTGCCGTTGTTCTCTTTTTGTGAAGGTGTTTCGCCACCGTTCTCTCTCTCTCTCTCTCTCTCTCTCTCTCGTCTCTACCTTTTACTTATTCGAGTGTTCATCTCCTGCGCCTCTTACTGGCCCATCTCAAGTTTTCCTCCAGCTATCTCTCTTCCTATCGGTTACTCTTTTATTTTGGGAAGAGTTTTGTTTTGTTGCGGCGTTCGCCTGCTGCCAGTATTCCCCTGGCGTCCTTAGTTCCATTGTCACACGTTGAAGTTATTCTGCGTTCTTTCCGTTGTCTTTGTTATTTTTCTCTCCCATGTGTTCATGGTTTTGTTTATTTTGAAATCAGTGGTGAGGAGTAAGTGTTTTACTGTTATTATTGCACAGTCAGAATAATGTGATTATGAAGGCCTAATTTTCATTTGTTCAATCACATCCAGAAAAAGTCATAAATCTGTCAATCAAGCTCCTGCCTGTCGGGCTTGACCCAAGTCAAAATAAATAGAACATATTGTGTTGTCTATCGGTAATGAATGTTCTTGTTATAAAAATATTATTACTAATAGTATTATAAATAATAACCACGATAACAATATACATTATTATTACTACCATCAGGCCTCAACCTTGTTTTTCTTTCTCTCAGGTATGTGACTGCTTCAAAAGTGATACTTCTGGCAAGAGGTCTGCAGATGATTGCTTCAATCGATGGATGAGCTGGAAACCTGACAGATTCTGCAAGAACCATTTGCCAGCAGATGTCACACTGTTTTGATAAAATTGAGCCCCATGCTTTGCTCTCTGAGGCAGCAGCACTGAAAAAGGCCTTCAGGAAGGAAGTAGATGCTGATAGGGCCTATCAACAACTCCGCAGTGCTGCAGCAAGGGTGACACTCCCCAACCAGCAGGCTGAAGGAGAAGAGGCAGCTCAGGGAGCAGCAGGAGGAGACAGTTCCACTGAGGAGAGACTTTGACCAGCAGGTCTCCGGGCTTGTGACCAGTAGGCCACCTTTATCATGATGATCTTGTTTGAATTTAATTTGCTCTGCACCTACAACAGTGAGTGTATGCATGTATATTTGTTCCATTTAAATTAATTTATTTTAGTTTTTCTTGACCTTTTTGTTTTGCAAAAGCTACTGTAATGGTAGCTAGCTAAGTAATCCAGCTAACACAGTACTAACATTACTACTAACCTTATTTTGTAGTTAGCTAGTTAAATACCTGTCTACTTTGCTGACCAACATGTTACTCTATGACAGAAAAGGCATGGAGTTGATAAATGAAGATAATACTTACATGTATGCTGGTGTGACCTCCTGGTGGTGAGAATGCAGGCATCAGATGTGTAAGAGGGACAGAAATTGTATCCTGACAGTCACAGTTGTTAAAACTCAAAGTTCCAAAAGCAAAGCATTGAGATTCAGTATGAAATGCTTGGGGTAATTTTTGACCCCACTTATGTAAAAATGGGGTAGTGACACAAAAACTGCAATTTATTAAAATGTATACATTTGTAAAAATTCAAATGGCCTCAAGTCACAAACATGTTTTATGAGGAATACCTGGAATATGCCAGCATGTTTGGACACACTGAGAACCTGAGGGGTGAGAATGTACAGTAGACAGTTTTGGCCTTACATGAGCATCTCTCTGAATAGTAGTTTTCCTGTTTCAGTATAAGCAGCCGATGTGTCATAGAAACAGCCGATGTGTCAGTGGGTCAAGGCAGACCTCCATTGTTACGTGTTAACTGTTAAAATGTGAATATATCTACTGAAAGATAACGGCTTTTCGGCAGAGCTGTGCACAATCCTACGTGTACCTTAGAAGGTCACACTACAGATACAGTAAGGTACATGTCAATGCTGTGTGGAGAAAAACATAGAAACATTGAAACAAGCAATGATTCGACATGTGTGTTTTTCTTGATGTGCATCAGGAGGAAGAGGTGCAAGAAGAGGAAGATGTTAGTCATGACATTAGAGACAAAGACGTAAGCAGAGGAAACATCAAAATTAAATTCTGAGTCTCCAGAAAATGATATGAAAACTGACTCATCTCATGAAGTTCTTCAAAAGGTGTCTCTCCTTTCAAAAGGTGTAATGCTCTGGGCTCTAAGAAGAGCATTGATATTTTCCACAGGCGAACAAAGGAGGACATGGTGTACCTGGATGCAACAGGCAGTATTGTAAAAAATACCCAATCCAGCTCAGGACCCTTTGGTGTATGAGCTGGTAGTGAGAAACCAAAGCAAAGAATCTCCTCCATTCCCTGTAGCAACATGTGACGTGTCATCACACCACTGCATCTGTTCTATATTTTCAGTTCATTTCAAACAGATCATGCCAAACTTTATGGACAGAGGAACATACAACCAATATCGATTATATGTGATGGCTCTATAGTCCTCATGCAGGCCATATCACAAGTGTTGTCAGACAAGCCTCAATGATTTGCTGCTGAAGTACGTCAACAGTACTGTAACTGGAAAAGGCACTACAGAAGAATTAAATAAAATCCTATTCTCCATCGTTGTCTGAGCCATATAATGAAGAATGCAAAGGCACTGTGCAAAAAACAGTAAGTAAAATGTTTATAAGTTAATCTGTATTACATAAATAGGCCTACAGTATGTATACGATGATAAATCTATGCGATCCATGTCACCCCTAGTGAGCCCAGACACTACAGGCTGGCCATGCACATCTTTGGCCTCTTGACTTCTGCAAGCTCAGAACTGGATGAGATGCTCTGCACTGTTCTCTTCTCCAGCCCATGTGCTTCTGAGAGTGTTGAGAAGCACTTCACCAACTTACAGGACATGCTCACTGCAATTGGAGAACCACCTGTCAATGACAGTTCTACTGTCGCTGAAGACTTTGAGGTACATACTAAATGAAAATTTCCAATAATATATATTTTTATTGCAACATTATACAACTAATAAGTCATTTTAAATGCAAAGCACATCATGGACCTGGCTTGTTAGTTACCCAGTCTCTCACTCACATTTACAGTTTTTTACGACTGCTAACATGCGTTTCCCAATACTTGAGATACATTTTCAAAACTCCAAACACAGCAACACATTTATCTCATACAAATAGCCAAATAGTTAATATACTGTTCAAAAGCGCATTTTCTTAACTAAATACCAACTCTGCATTTCACAACACAAAGTTCCCTTTACACTCTTTGTTAAAACCGGAATCTATTGCATCCAGGATGGACATTTGGTCATGAGGCCGATGATCATACACCTTCCACCTCCAGACTGAAAAAAGTTCATTAGTGGGGTTGAGGCGGGTAGGGCGGGAGGAAAAGGGACATCACTCTTGGATGGTCTATAAACCAGTTTGTGATGACATGAGAATGACAGAATGCTACATTGTCCCATCACGAATGTCCTCGTGTTTCCTCCCACCTGTTCCCTTTCTGCTTCTGGAACCAGTTATTGGTAGAGTTCATTCAAAAACGAAAGGAGGCCACTGTTATAGGGACCAATCTGGCATTTGTGAAGGACCAAACCAGCACTTGAGATTGCAGGACAAATTATTATAATGTGCTCCTCTCTGACCTGGTATATTACTGTACTTCATTTTATTTCATTGATCTACCGTATATGTGCAAAAAATATGTATTACAGTAATATATTTTCAGCTGCCTTTGTAAATGTGTAAATGTAAATGTGTAAATGTACAATATTTTGTCAATTGTGATTTTTACACCCCAATCCAAATTTGTCCTCCGCTTTTAACCCATCTGTGCAGTCAGAACACACACACACACACACACACACACACACTAGTGATTACCAGGGGGCTGTGGATCACACGTGCCCAGAGCGGTGGGCAGCCCTAGCCCTGCGCCCTGACATAGCCCTGAGGGCCATGACTGCCCCTGTTTGTTTTTGCAGAACTTTGCATTTTATACAATATTTAAGGTTTTGAACCTTAGGTTTTCATTTTTTATATGCTGTGTGTAAGCATTTGTAAATAAGACAAAAATGATCCAGAATTTTGTTATTGGATAACTTTGTATGTATAGAAAATGTAAACATTATAGAAACATGTAAAATGACTGCATTTTGTGCCAAAACATGAATTGTATATTGTATAGCCACTGAAAACCGATGTTAGAGTTCTGAAAATGTGACAACAGATTGGACAAACGCATGTTAGCATTCGTAAAAAACTGGAATATAATTCACAAGGTGTGCAGTTAATACTGAAATATCTTTGCATCAGTGTCTTTCCCTTCATAAAAACACAGCCACAACCTAAGGGAGAAACAGACAAAGTGGAAGTTTACGGTGTCTGCAGAACCTCCCATAATAAAGAGGTGATGGTCCAGTGCAGCAGATGCAGCTCCTGGTACCACCCAAACTGTGTGCCTGTGCCAAGCAGTGCCTTAGACACCACAACAGAAGATGGCATTGTCAAATCTACACAGATTAAACAAGTGGTAGCAGAAGACCAAGAAGATGACGACCATGCTTATGGCAGGAAATGTTCTGAAGTCTGTTTAAATATGTGCATTTAATTGTTTATATGATGGTTGTGGTGGAAGCAGTGATAGTAATGAAGATTGATCAGAATTAATAAATCAATATGTATAAAAAAGTAATATATTTTCCATCTCATTATTTCAAAATGCACTGGCAAATCACATGAATAATATATTAGCAAGTGTACTTCAAGAATATAGTAGAGTAATTTGATAATTTGATTTGTGTAATTTATTGAGCTCCAAATAGTGAAAATAAGCAACCAAATCGCCATTTAACATGATTTTGCCATCTTCTTATTTGAGTTTGGTATCATATGACTTAAAATGCCCAACAGTTAAAATAACTGAAAGGCAAATTATGAGCATTTTAGATATATTTAATTAAGGTTCAGAACATCAATTCATGGGATTTCAATATCTGCACTTAGATTTCCTCCTGCGTCGTTTCCAAAAGCGCTACCGTAATACCTGAGCTGTCAGTGTAGATAACCAAAGTTATCCAAACAGCGTTCATGCAAACAATAGCCAACACAGCACAAGCACCGGTTACTTACCACCGTTGTCTTCCCCGTCTGAGTCGTGCAGGCCGCTTTCGTACAACCGTGACGTGTGGGTTCGCGTCGCGTTCAAGCTGTGCGCTGAAGCCGGGCAACTCCGTTGCTGATATTTTGCTGACAGTGTTGACGACTGTCCAACAAACTTCAAAGTCGTTGAGCGGCTGAATAGGGGATGCCCGACGCGTTAGAGCATTTGAACGTAAATCCAAGCTTCAGGTAGCGTTGTTTTATTTTGTATCAAATCAAGTATTCCAGTATTTAAAGCATCAGCGTCCACAGACCCCCACAATCCACAAACGACATAAAATCCAGATGCAAGCAGTAATTCATAGGCAACGTTCACGTTAGCAACTTACAGCATTTAAACGGTCAGCAAAAGTACGCTCCCCCCCATCACCCACTCACTCACACTACACCCTCTCACCTAGCAAGTGCACAGGTGATATTACAAATCATTACCGACACCACGTGACCCAAATAGTACACGTCATGACATAAGTGCACACAAGGCCTAAACCCAAGTCTACGCCTGTCCACAACATGTACTATTCCAACAACATGTACTATATCCCTTCATAATGTGTACTATTCCAACACATTCATCCCTTCCTTGGCTACTTTCTTCTTGCCCCAGGCAGCTCTGTGGACAAGTTTAATGCTGGGTAGGATATGTCATATATTCACTTCTAAAAATAGATAAAGCAATGAACATTTTAACGTATAATCTTCATTTTCCTTTTATTTATAATGTTCAAATACTGTATATATTATTTGTGAATGTAAAATCTAACATCCATAAAATGTTTTAGGAGACATGCAAAGACATGGGATTGCTTATCAGCAATTTTCAAAAAATTTAAGAATTTCACAGAAGGCAACGCCGGTAAAGTACAAGTTGAATATGCATTTAGCTAAATACAGTGGAACCTCGGTAAGTGAACGCCTCCGATAGCGAACAATTTGGATAACAACCAAAGATTTAGCTAAAAATTTGCACTGGATAGCGAACAGCTACGTAACCCATACGGTGAAAGTACCATGCGCATGCGCAGTAGTCCTAGGTAGGTCGTTCGATGGGTAGCACAGATTTTCATAACACATGTCCAGGGCCAGAGCGGGTGTGATGCATGTCCCGGCCCAAACTACTGAGATTAACATGGGCCAGCCCAATGTTATTTGCACCTGAAGACTCGGCCAATCAGCAGTTTTAGTGAGAAGGGTAATGCTGCAGGCTGGAGCCCCGGTGGGTGTGGGTAAAGGGCGTAGCATGTGTCAATCATTTTTTACTGCAGCCAATCATCTTAACAGATCTGCCAAAAGAAGGCGGAAACTGCACGGTGAAGTTCTTTAAACAGAAGTATATGCCGCTCTTACACAAAAGTAGTTGAATAAAAACATTAGAAGAGCCATGACTTTAGACATTTTTTTACTGCAGCCAATGGCGTTTACGTCCTCTCCTACACAGCAAAACCTGGAGTGTTAAATTTTCAGAGTTAAACATTTCCGAGTTAATTTTCACTCCCAAAGAGTAATTTTAACACTGTTAGATTTAACACTAGAAGTGCCAAAGCGCCTACAAGCGCGAATGGTAACCTACTTATCAAGTCAATATCTCAAAGAAATTAATACAGTAAAAAATGATTGACAGCTAACTCTGGCTGATAATTAGCTTAATAAAAATTGATTGACAATGAAAGTCTAGTATGTGATTGGCTGCAATCGAAAATGATTGACACATGCTCCGCCCTTTACTCACGCCCACCGGTGTTCCGGCCTGCAGCATTACATATATGGTTTTAGTTATTATCTAACTGCGTCACTATGACAACACGGCATATGACGGCACAATGCAGGAGACCCTATAAAAGTCGCCACACAGCATTTAAACCACAGATGCTTTAATCATCACTGCGGTTGAAGGACTACAGCGTGTGCGAGTAAAGGAGAGACTATTCTAAGTGATCATGAGTAAACAAATGAGGAAGGTAAGTTAATGTTCCTTTGAGCTGGTTTCATAATCTGACTTTAGTCCGAGTAAACTAGCTTCTCAGTCTATTTATTGAAAATTCCATTCCACGTCGAGACAGTTCTCTAAAGTTGCTTTGTAGCATTTAAGCAATAGTACACGAGAGGGAGTTTGTTATCGCGGATAACATCACGGCTGTGATTTGGTTGTAGGCACTAGACCAGGGGTGGCCAATCCGCCAGAGACCAAGAGCCACTTTTTTTTTACTGTGTTACGGCAAAGAGCCACATCATATTTTTTTGTTGACGGGGTGGCGAGTGTAAATTGTTGAGGGGGGGGGGGGGTGTAATGGACAAAAAATAACTATTATATCGCGATCGATGGATCGCCAGTAGTTGGCGAATTAGTAACTCGTGTGAGCGTGTGAAGACAGTCAAATGCGTGTTTTCCACTACGCCGGTTTTAAAAGTATTAGCGGCTCGCTAGGCTTGTAAACAAACCGCGCACCACGAAGGTGTAGCAGTGTGTCGCCCTCAGAGCTGATGAGGTAACCGGTGAGAGTTCGGACCGGCTGGGGAGCCGCATGAAACCAGGCAAAGAGCCGCAGGTTGGCCACTCCTGCACTATACATTGCCTCCCGCTCCCGCCAAAAAATTGATTTTTGTTTTAATCCCGCACCCGGGATTGTTTTAATCCCGCACCCGCCCGCTACATACACATTTCTGTCGCCCCCGCCCTCAATCCTAATATGAATTGAATTAATTAAATTTAGTGCTTGAAATATTCTTATGTATTAATTAAAACAGCAATATAGCGATGGATCGCGCTGTCCCATTTCTTACCACAGTCCAAACACATGCCGTCAGGTGACGTACACCAACACTTTCTGCACGCTCTCACGCCACACATCCGATTTCTCACGCCGAAAAAAAAAATCTAGTTTATTTACCTCTGATCCATATCTATGATTCAATGAGTTACTAGTTCGCTCTGACGCCATTATATCTGGCGAGCGATCGATCGCGATATAATATTTGTGTCCAATTTACGCTCGCCACCCCCGCCAAGGTTCAAATCTCTCTCCAAGTGATCTTGAAAAGTCAGTCAAGAGCCAGTCCGTACAGTCGACCTAATCGTTTTTGTGGTAATTGTAGGTTCAGAATTTGATGTAAGTGTGGAGTCACACTCTTTTCTGAGTCTGTCCAAACTGGCTGCAGGTTATGTTAAAGGCATCCATTTGATTAATTTTTTGCAGGTTGTTTAAGCACAGATACGAAAATGTCTTGTGTGTGTGTATATGCCGTTGCTTGACAACGCGTCCGCAGTGATACAGATTTAGAAAATTGAAGATGTGTAACCAATTAATATTGGTTATTAACCATCTGAGGTCATTATTAAGATCGATTAATATTCTCTCCTTGAGAGTCCAGCGGGGTTGAAAAAAAAATCAAAATTATAAAATGTTCGTATTCCCCATATCCTGTCTGAGCGGATGTGCGCAGCCTGTATTATCTTCACAGAAAAGGGTAGCATTCTACAACGTGCTTAACGCATAATGTAGCCTACTTTAAGATAGAAGGGCTGTATAACACGCATGGTTTTATTTAGAAATATACATTAAAAAACAATACATAGGCCTAGCTCATGAACATATTGCTAATTAATTATTGTGAAGTATTCAGCGCAGTTTCCGAAATTCAATTGTGGCGTGGAATTACGTTATTTGTTGGTCTTTAGGGTATCACACATTTTACATTAGGCTGCTACTGGCCCACTACAAAACTTTAAAAATTCTTATGCACAACATTTTCTTTATTCCGCGATCGTTAGTTACCCAGAAATTAATCTATTCATGAACCAAAATCAACACATTGGCTTTCAAAATATGATGTACCCCCCCCCCCCCCCCCCCCCCCCCCCCCCCCCGTGTTAGTGGAGTCTAGACCGATTCATAACTGCAGTCAGTCAAGGAGAAGATGTATTATGAAGGGAAAAACATAATGTCGTCAATTATTACTTCATGCTATGTTTACCCATGTCAGTACGTTTATATATAGGCCTGCATGAGAAAATCTACCGTTTTCTATGGGACACTCTCATAAAGCGTCACTAGTTTCCTCCCTTTTTAGCGCATACACAACAATTCTAATAACGTCACCTTGTGGAGGATTTTGAGAAATGCTAAATTGGTAATCAGGAACGACTCATTAAAAGTCTTTTTTTCTTCATTTTCTCTACTACAGACAGCAGAAGAGCTTCCTGCTGAGGGCCGTGATGTGTCTGCCCCCAGCGTGAAAAGCAAGCAGGCAAAGAAAGACTTTTCTCCATGTGGGAACTTCGTATCCACCTCTGGGACTAATCCAGCTGTTCTAACTGAAGAGTAAGTACTCACTCTCCACACATCACATACTCAATCTTTACATACATGTGCTGGAAGATTAAACTAGGTGACAATGTAACACTTTTTTTTCTTTTTTCAGACATTGGCAAGAGCTGAGGAACACACTACCATGCAATGTGAGTACGAAAATACGAATCTGTCTCTCTGTCTTCCTGTGTGTCTGTCTGTCTGTGTTTACTGGTAGAACAAAACACAGTACAAATCAGGGTAGGAGTTACCATAGCAACATGAGCCTTTGGCCATGTCTGGTCAGACCTTCATAACCTGGGATTAATTTGTAAATCAAACGTTGCCGGAACGCAAGCGTAAATTGTTACACTGGTGGTATAATATTTTACACGGATCGAAGCAGAGTTCCCAGAACGCACGCTTCAAAATTAAAGAGTTCCCGGATCCTGTTCCGGCAGGATCTGGCTCAAATTAAGCCCTGTTCATAATGGTACACGTTCTTTGCATTGGCATTTAAAGAAATAATCAGCTTAAGGTTAAAAAAAGAAAAAGAAAAAAAAAAAGGTTTTGGATACTGATTAACGTTTTAGACTTGGCTTTAACCTAACTAGATGAAAATGGAGGATTTCATTGACGTGCTGGAAAAAATCTCAGCATGGGTGAAAGTAGCTGTGAAGGAGGTGATTGCTCCAGGTTTTGAGTCAGGCCTGTTAGGGGTGAGGTCCTCAGCAGGAATCTGCATCTCCAGCAGCCCTCATGAGGTGGAGCATGGAAAGACACATGATTCTGAAAGTTGGTGGTGAGTATTCATTTGGAGTATTAATATGCTGAGTTATTTACTCAGTTAAACTCAGTCCACAAGCACTGAGTTTAACGGTTTTGGCTTAATTGTATTTTTTTTAGTTTTATAGTTTATTGGGAAACTTTAATTTCAGCAGGTTTGATGTGGCCTCAAGAAGCAGCACAGCATCTCTGCCAGAGCCTCTCGGGGTCATCTTTGACATCTCAAAGGACAAGATCTTCAGCCTGATCCACGGAGAGGTCACGAGGGCCATTATGAATATGTTGCCACCTGAGACAAAACGTTATCTCAACATGAAAGAGACCATCAGCGTCATGTCCGCTATTGTGGATGACTCCCTAAAACAGGTGAAGGGCTAAAAATGTTTTAGTTCATTTATTCTATTATTTTTATTATTAGTCATGTTTTCCTCCATAGTTGATGTGTTTATATATCCATTAGCAATATATGCAGTGTGAGACCAAGGCGAGTGATCAGTGACTACAATCTTGTTTACTGCTCTTGCACATGTTGTTACTCTAGATGAACTCATCTCTTCGGGAGATTTATTGCACTCCTGACCTCTATGAAAGTGTTAGACTGTCTGTAAGCCACATTGAGTACGTTGCCCACCATCTGATGCTTGGAGTTATGACCAGAATGCTGGGTTTTCTGGAATTCTGCATAATCACAAGCTGGTCAAGTGACATTCGAGGTTTCCCCACACACATTCATGACGAGCTGGATGAGTTGCTGCCTTTGGTCACATCGGCAACAGTAGGTGCAACTGTTGAGCACATGTTGAGCGTCTGCAGTGAGGGAACATCAAATGATGTTGCTGGAGATGTCTCAGACAGACCCCTGTGGGACTTCCTACAGGCTGTGTCTAAACACATCAGCTCTGCAGCTCTGAGTGGCAAAACCTCATCCTCAATTGACCGGATTATGCAGTTGCTGGAGTACAGCAAGCCGAGACCCCGTTCTGAAAGGATCTTGGAGAGTATCATTTTCAGCAGCACAAATGAAGATCATAACATGGGCATGTTCAATAATAAGGTGAACACACATGGGCTCTTCAGTATGTCCTGTGAGACTTTCCAGCTCGAGGCTTCCAAGAGGGTTAGCAATGTCATTATGAGTGTTACCTCAGAGCTCACAAAAGTATCCCAGGTGTCAATCTTGAAAAATGCAGATTTGAGCTCACCTCCAGTTTCTGAAGCTTCCCTCAAAAGTAATGCCTTTGCTTCAGCAGTATCGATTGTAAATGGAATTACCGATGCACTCAGAAGCTCTTTTGAGGAGGATTTGTTAAAGATAGCTCATCCATCCACTGACCCAGCACTGTACAAATCTCAAGTGCAGCTGGTATCAGAAAAGGTCCTGAGGTCCACCCAGGCTAAACTTAAAGATGCTTTGGTGACAAACCTCCTCATCAGGGCTGATGTAATTATGGCAGCCCAATCCAGTGGCAGTAAGTGCTACAACCTACTACTGAACTCGAAAAACATCGCAAAGAGCATTATTGAATGCATGTTGTCAGTGCTTCCATTCTCTGAAGTGCACATTCCTGGACAACTAATAGCAAGGGATTTTTTAACATCTCTGAAGGAAAGGCTGGAGGTTCTATGCATGAGGCCGATGTTAACCTCATCTGACATTCATTTAGAAGCCCTCAGTGACTTCATAACTGTAGACAGTTTTGAAGTAATTGCTGAGAAATTGATCAGCAGTGGTCCCCTTAAGCAAAATGAGAAGTCTGAGTGTTCCTGGAAAGCATTGGAAAGCATACTCTCCATAGACTCCCTCAGGCAGTCCTCCCAGGAGCTCATCCCTATAGTGGGGAACTTAATGCTGGGAAGGATTGCGGCTCTGGACCAAGAAAAAGCACAAATGAGCTGTGGGGAGACTCAGTCAGTGTTGTCAGATACTGACCTCTCCAATGAGGCACTCCAGTCAGGCATCGTGAGGAGCTTTGTGAAGACAGCTACAGAAAAGCTTCTCCAACAATGCCTTGGTCTGAAAACCTGCACCAAGCCTGACACTGCATCTTTCTTTGAGCGCTACTGTTTTGGAAGCCCATCCGTGAGGGAGGCTGACTTGGAGGTGAGGCAGTCACAACAGCGATGCTGCTTTGAACTGTCAGCTGTGATTGCCCACACTGTGATCAGTGACCTCACTGGCATCACCACCTCTCAGTCAGAACAGGACCATACAGGCTCTGCTCTGCAGAAGAAGAAATCTTCTTGTCGGTGGTTCAGGTTTCCAAGATTTCTGAAGCTGAGATTCAAGGTATGTTTTTAAAATGTCTTCATTCCCAGTCACACCATTAGCTTTAAACTCTGCTTTTCTGAATGATTTTCAACTATATATTTATGCAACTGTCAGAATCATATTTTGAATGATTTTTATCAAATTTTCTGCTCTTTGTTAAGAAATGGACAAAGAAAGTGCGTTTTCACACAGAGGACCAGGTGGTGGACAAACATATTCCAGATGGTACGTGTTTTAGTATTTCTATGGTGAAGTTGAGTTGATGACAGTATTATACATAAAGAAGGGAGGGGTCCATGGTTTAGTTGTGTTCCATGGTTTAGTAGTCTTTCATGCTGCACAACTAATAAGGCATGAACAACAATAATGACAACAGCATGGAAGACTACACACAACATCCCTCTCACACCGTCTACTTCCTTTGACAACTATTTCCTTTCCTCTTTTGTAGCACCATCCACCTCTGACAAGACCATCCCTAAGATCAGGAGAAAGTCGTTGCGTACCAGACTGGCAACAGCTTTTACCAAGATCTGCAGAAAATCAGGGGAATCACCTACTTAGGTGATATTGCTGGAATTTAAAAATGTTATTCAAATAAAATGAAAAAAAAAGAAAAACAGACTGCTTCATTGTGACACCTACATGGTTACACATGACATTAAAGGGCTAGACTTCTTATTCATTATGGTACAATTCCCATTTTTATTGTACAGAAACTTCTTGTACAGAAGCTTCTACGAAACAGACTTGGTAGAAGGCAATATGCATGACTATTGTTGGCAGATTGAACGGATGATTTATTTTATTTATTTATTTATTTTTTTGCCCACCTCCACCCCCCCATCTTTGGAGGACAACTTTGTTTTTATGTACAGATTAAATGGCAATTATAACAATTCTGTATAATATATAGTGATAACAATATATAATATAGTGATTGCAATATGCAAAAAATAGGCAGGAAAAGAAAGAAGAAAAAAAAAACGGATGATTTCAAGCCCAACAAAATTCAGTAATAACAGTACTGCATCCTCACCCCCAAATAGCATAATAACTACCAATAATATTCTAGTTGGACCCCATCATCTCATAGAGAAATAGAGACAATCGTATCTAAACAAATAAAATAATGAACCTAATTTGTATAGCAGTTTGTTAAGCAAGGTCTATGGTGATTTACAGAAAAAAGGATGTATGAAAGGATAATAAAGCTTACATCTCCCTGAGCTCAATCACCTCAGGAAGGTATTTGGCTGTAACGCTGGCGAGCAATGGCTTTTATTTAGCCAAGAAGCTGCACAGTTAACGCCTCTCACTCAAAAAGGAAACCTCTTTCCGTCAAAAGGAAACTTCTGTGAACTGAATGAAAAATATATACTTAAAAATCATTTGAATTTATCAAGATGGTAAACTGAACCTGTGCCGTCAACACTAAAACTCCAGTGTCGGGGCAAAATGTATATTCAGTCTTTCTGTAATCATATTCAGTATTCATATATGTATTGACCACTATTAGTAAGCAGTGGAAACAAAATCACTTTACACTGTGTTCCAAATTAATATGCAAGTAATATTTTCTCAGATTTTCCTAAATTACCTATATGAATTGCAGTCATTGTAATTTTCTAGTCATCAACTATTAGAGTACAATTGAAAGGTTTTTGAACAAATTGCCAAATATATATATAGCATTAATGTACAGGTAGGCTACTAACCTTTATAACCCTTAATGAATAATGTACTTATCTTTAATGGTAACAAAAATAACGTAGCTATTGTAACTGACCGTTCTCCCCATCAAGATCCTATGTGATACTTCCCACCTCATCACAAATGTTGAAACCAGATGGCCAGGATCCATGCATGATTCCACACTGTACAACAAATTTGAACAGGGTAGGCCTGAGGTAGTTATGCTAGCACCACTCAGATTAGACCTGGAATTAGTAAGTGTTCAATTAAAAAAAATATTTAAAAACTCAATACGGTATTATAAATGTGGAGAATATAATAATATAATCGCGACCTTCTGCTAAATATAAAAATATCATTTTCACTCACGCATTAACTCTGTTGGCAATTTTTTGACATGCTGACTGCCTTTCTCTAGCAGCTACCGCAGTATTACATTTACGTTTAATAATATCTATATATTCTGCATACGCAGTCATTAATACTTCAAGCTACAGTGGTGTGAAATACGATGCTCGGCTGATTTTCGCGTTTAAGTCCATGATAAATCTTATTTATCGGTCCTCAATTAAGAATGCCGTTAATAGTTACGCGTGAAAGCGCTTCTGTCTGGGTCAACCTTCTCAGAGTTGAGCGACCCTGATTACTTTAAGTCCGATCAGCCATTCTGGAACCGAAGACTCTGTAAGACAACTCAGAGTTCAGGGTTAAGTTTAGAGTTTGTTAAAGCCGCTTTCTGGAATACCCCCCTGGTCATTATATCCTTTATTTGGATTAACGTCACGGGTTTTTGGTTTGCGCACTTTTCTATTAAACCTTCCATTTTCCCTGAGACTTGGCGTGATCGCTTCCATTTTATTTCGCTCACCCTGCAATATGTGGGGTATGATGTAGAAAAATAATAAAAAAATTACTGGTTAAAGTAATTGGATTCAATCTTAGCATTATTATATCACAATCACTTTTATGATTTTATTGAAATCATCTCTAATATGTATTTTATGAATTTCTTCGATACAACAGCTCAATTCTAATTCTTCAGGATAAAGGTGCTCCCTCCTTTAAACAGCTATAACATATATTTGTATCTGGCTACAAACAAAGCTACTTTATGAATTCATGCAACGCAAACATGTCTTAAAAGCATTTGCCACCATTTTACTCTTATTCTGTGTGGGCATATCTTTTTTACACTTACTGTAGTCATGCTTAAATTGCAAAGCTTTTATTTATCATTTATACATTTTTAAATCTTAGCATAGAGCATAGAGGCTACAAATTCAAACTACTATGCAGCTTTTAAACACACCTTTAACCTAAATATCTAAAATGCTATGATAACCTAAAATGGACACTTGCTGCTCATCCAAAACTTCTCAGTCTTGACCATTTGCTATTTTATCAGAATAAGGGCGCGTGGCTGCCAGATTTTGGGAAATATGCTAATTAATTAATTGTTTTAATTAATTAATTAATACTGATACTAATCAATCGTCATTGCTCATCATTCTCATGTAATAAAGTCCCTGTGTTATCCTGACGTTACTACCTGCTTATGTACTACACTTTCCCGCTCAGTCTGTCCCTCGGTTTCTCTTTCACAAGCCTGCATCTCTGGCTGCTGCTCTCCCTGTCTGCTGCTGCTGTCTTCACCTACAGAGGACGCGGAGGCTACAGCAGCGAACATGTCTGTGATTTTTACACATTTTGTAGCATCTACATCGAGACTCTACAGTTTGTTCGCGCGTAACTTCTCCGCACCTCCTTTCTGCCGCTTCTGTTGCTCCATGCTGTCTCTCCTTTAACAACGCACTCAACACTGAACGTAGCGGGAGTTACAGCGGACCACGCAGAGAAAGGGTGGGGCCGCTTTCGTCCTATATGCTGATTGGTTCAGTCCACTGTCTATATTGAAGATGGGCCAATGGACCGCCCCCTCTAAATTGTGGACCGGTCTCTTAGAAAAAAAGGGAAAAAAATTAATTATTCGGCCCCTGAGGAATGCCCGGTACGCCAGATTACCAGTCCAGCCCTGCTGTGTCCTCTCCAGAAAATGGAGGTATTTTCAAAACACTGGAAAATATAAAATGCCATATGTCTGACAACGAACCGGAGTGTGGAATGTCCTTTAGTCAAAGTCCTGGTTTACTTCTCTTCTGTCATTACTTCATAGACAATCTTAACGCAATTATCCTTTCTACACAGACCTTACAGAGTAGGGATTGTTTATGGTGGCTGAAGTGATCTAAACATTGACTGGTGGACATTTTAGACCTCTCCGATGCTTGACATTAACACAGTTTGTCTATGTAATAGAGCCAGGGGCGGACTGGGGAGAAAAAGTGGCCCGGGAGTTCCTGACAGACTGGCCCACTAATATCCCTCTACTGCACGGTGTTGCCATATGGCAACATACCATTTCTTTGCAATTTCCTGGTATTTAAAAAGAAACTTCAATACTGATTGGCTTTTACATAGAACCTGGGGCCTTATTTTAACCAATTATGTGCTTGGGGGACATCACATGACATTTATTCCTTCCAAAGTCGTGCTTTTTCCCACACTGTTCCCATACTGAGGTCACCTGACGAAGAGCTGCTCAATCTACAATGATTTTGCCATTTTTTCGTCCATTTACAGCATTACAAAAAATACTGACAGATTCTGTGGGGCATTATGACTTAATTTTATTAGAAAAATGTTTAAATTATGATAATATTGTCTTTTTATTCAAAAAATTAGGTGCGTTGCCAAATGGAACATTGTGCAACAATGGAACAATATAGTCAGTGGAGCTAGACAGACACATTGTAGTTGAGAACTTTTAAAGGACTGTATGTGCTGGTTCTGATCTTAGGATGCGTGTTGTATGGGGGGTGTCGGTAAGAACACCACGAAGCGGTTGTCTTCTTTCCTTTTGTCTCTTTATTAAACTTCACCCTTCGATTACATGAGTAAGAGTCTCAGTTGCGTTTGTGCGTGTGTGTGTGTGTGGTCTGTGAACACAGAATAAGGCTAATCAACATACTGAATTAACATGACTTGCGGTTTTCTGCTTAGCATGCTAATCGCGATTAGCATGCTAATCTAACAATAGTTGCACATCAACACTACAACATATAAACTTCGGAACTACCTACTAGCTAGTTATCTAAACACTTAATAACACTTACTTGGTTAGAATGTACGCACACAACTCTTCACATGCTGTCATCTTAAAGCTGTGATCTAGCCAACTGAAGCAATAACTTGCATGAAGCAGCAAAGCTGAACGTATGCTCTATGCTCCGTACAAAACTGACTAAACTGCCCGCGAAAGGGGGCGGGGTTCGGCTTCAGTGCTAGTCTTTCGTACAGCCGCCCCCGAATTGCGGAGGCAATTCGCTCATGAGAAAGATTCAGACGGTTCTCAAGTAGACGAAGGATGACCTCCATCACCATCGGAGTCCCGAAGAGCAGGAAGGCGGACGAGCCGGGCTACTGGACGGGTGTAGACTCGGTCCTTCACCTGGACATCCGCTGACCGCACTCGTCCATCTGCACTCCGGTGTGCTGTGATGATCTTCCCGATAGGCCAGCTTGCTCTTGGTAGCTGTGGGTCTACCAATACGACCACTGCTCCCTCATCGAGGTCCTCTGTAGTATCGTTCCACTTCTGGCGACACTGTAGAGTGGGCAGATAATTGCGTATAAATCTTGCCCAGAATTGGTCGGCCATGACTTGGCAATGCCTCCACCTCTTCCTCGTCAAACCTCTGACCACTGGGTACACCACCTGGGGCAACGCACCATCAGGCCGCCCCATCAGAAGGACATTAGGCGTCACAGGGTCTTCATCAGCAATACTGGACGAGGTGTAGCCCAAAGGCTTAGAGTTCAAGATGGCCTCAACTTCCAGTAGTACTGTATGAAGCACTTCCTCTGATACTGACTGTGCTCCTATCACGGTGTACAGAGCAGACTTCGCCGATCTAATTTCCCGCTCCCAGACCCCACCGAAATGTGGGGAAGCAGGAGGGTTGAAGTGGAAGGCGATCTTCCGCTTTGCCAGGAGCTTCTGCAGTTCTGGATTCATGCTGGCAAACGACTCACGTAACTCCTTCTCTCCAGCCTTGAAATTGGTCCCTTGATCTGAGTAGACCTCTGCAGGGGTCCCCCTGCGAGCTATAAACCTTCTGAGAGCCATCAGATAGGAATCCACATCAATACTGGGTAGGAGGTCAAAGTGCACTGCACGGGTAGTGAGGCATTTAAAGATAATGCCCCACCTCTTTTCAGTGCGTCGGCCAATCTTGATCTGGAATGGCCCGAAGCAGTCGACACCCGTCGAATAGAACGGTGGCTGGAAGAGCCTTAGACGAGCTGCAGGTAGGTCAGACATTTTTGGCACTGTGGGACGAGCTTTCCATTGACGGCACTCTCGGCACTGGTGCTGTATGCGTCGGATGGCTTCTCTCCCGCGCAGAACCCAGAAGGTCCGCCTCATCTCCGCAAATACACGCTCAGGCCCTGGATGACATAAGCGGGCATCATAGTCCTGGATCAGGAGCTTAGTAGCTGGATGGGATGGGTCTAAGACAATCGGATGGATAGTACTAGGATCCAGCGCCTCTGCTCGTCGCAGTCTTCCTCCTACTCTGATAATCCCGACCTCAGGATCCAGCTCAGGCGAAAGGGTGAGGAGCCGACTGCTCCTCTGGACCGGTTTGCCAGCCTGAAGAAGGCGTAGCTCCTCTGGGAAACAGTCCTGTTGCACTTGCTTGATGATCAGCATCTCCGCCTGCTGGTAGTCGGATGCAGTTTGGACTAAAGGTGGGGCAGCCGCCCCATCAAGCCCCTGGACAGTGGATTCAACCAGATACGTCCAGCAGGGGTACTGCCTAGCAGTGGCAATGCTGGATGGCTCAACTGTGGATGTCAGGCCACAGAAGATAGACTTACGGTACTCCGCTGCGTCAGGCTCGGGCACCGTGTCAGGCCTCACTGGCCACTCCTCCGGACGCTTCAGGAGGAAAGGTGGCCCCTGAGACCACCGGTTTGCTTGGGCCAACTCTCCCAGAGTCTTGCCTCTGGTAATGTCATCCGCAGGATTCAGAGCGGAGTCTACGTAGCGCCAGCAGCTGGAGTCTGTTAGCTCTTGGATTTCAGACACGCGCGTGCCCACAAACACCTTAAAACGGCATGACTCTGATTGAAGCCACGTCAACACTGTGGTCGAGTCGGTCCACAGAACGACGCTGTCGATTTGTAACGTGAGCTCCTTTGCTAACAAGCTGGCTAGCTGTGCTCCAGTGAGGGCTCCGCAGAGCTCCAGTCTTGGCATCGATGTCAGCCGGCGGGGAGCAACTCTGGATCTGGCCACAAGGAAGGACAGGTGGACTCTCCCTTCGTTATCCTCCGACCGTAGGTATGCGACCGATCCATAGGCCCTCTCGGATGCGTCGCTGAAGATGTGGATCTGTCTTGCGTGAGCGTTGGCTTGAGCCGATACATAGGGACGGGGAAACGATATTTGTGGTAGTAGCTGAAGCTCAGCTTCCCAGTCCTTCCATTCTTTCTGTAAAGCCTCAGGGAGGAGAGGATCGTCCCAGTGGCGCTGTTTATCCCAGAGACGCTGGACAAGCACTTTGGCACGCGTTGTGTAGGGCAGTATATACCCCAGGGGGTCATACTGTCGAGCAAGGACCTTGTACACGTTGCGCATCGTCAGTGTGCCATACTCTAGGGGCCGGTGCTTATAGCCTAGACAGTCTGATTTCCAATGCCATGTAAGGCCGAGAGCAGATTCTGGATGGCTGGAGTCCCCGTACGATAGCCAATGCTCGAGGCTGTTGGACTGAGCCTCCTTGGGGAGGTGACTGATGGCACATGGGACGTTGCTTGCCCACTGGCGGAGTTCGAACCCACCAGTGGCAAGAAGGTCACGGAGTTTGTCCACGAGCTCCCTGGCTTCCTCGGCGGTGTGGACGCTCTGTAGGCAATTATCGACGTAGAAGCACCGCTCTACAGACTGCCGCACATCTTCATCAGGAGCGCTGTGATCCCTGACATGTCGATGAAGTGCGAATGTTGCACAGCATGGAGAGCAGGTTGTACCGAATGGCAAAACTTGCCACTCGTACACGTCTGGGGGATCTTCTCGCCTCATGTCTCTCCATACGAACTTGAGAAGTGGTCTGTCCTCCGGCAAGAGCCTAACTTGGTGGAACATACCGCGTATATCGCTGCTGATTGCTACTGCGTTCTGTCTGAAGCGCAGCAAGACGCCGATAAGTGAGGCACCCAGTGTGGGTCCAGGCAGCAATGCTTCATTCAGGTTTAGTCCACGGAACTGGTACGAGCAGTTAAACACTATGCGATTCTTCTCGTTGTGTCGTACCAGGTGGTGGGGAATGAACCAGGATTCACTCTCCGTCGCGAGGTCAGTGCCTAGCTTCTTCACTGATCCTGCTCTGACCAGGTTACTGATCTCCTTGCAGTATGCCTCCGCCTGCTGTGGGTCCCTAGCCAGCCTCTTCTCAGTACTCCTCAGACTGGGCATAACTGCCTCCTGGGTGGCCTGGAAGATGGGCATTTGGCGCTTGCGAAGCAGGGGGGTGGCATAACGCAGGATGCCCTCTATTTCCACTCTTGTGGTCCTTGCTTCCAGCAGAGCTACGGCCTCCTGGTCTTCCTTAGACCGAGTGACGGCTTTGTCACTACGAAATGGCAGCACGTCCATCTGCCACAACTTCTGGACGTTAGCCATCAGCTCCGTGGTCTGTGGAGACACTATGGTGAAGAGGCACTGCTGTTCTGGCAGAGTCTGCTGGACTAGCCTAGTGGGGCCTTGCAGGGTCCATCCAAGACGTGTGTGGATAGCCGCAGGCCCCCCGGGCGGTCCCAATCTCACTGGCTCGACCGGTGTGAGTAAGTGAGGGTGGTCTGCACCTATGAGCACAAGGGGCTTAACCCGGGTAAACTGCTCCAGGGGGAGACCTACCAGATGCTTATACTTCTTCTGAAGGGATGTGACTGGGTAGGAGCGCTCAGCAAGATTAAGGCGTGGTGATGTGAAGGCATGTGTGATTTTGAAGCTCCTCTTACGCTGACCAGCTGAAGATAGGTGGAAGGAAACACAGGTTCCCCTGAGTACTTGGACGTCCTGTCTTATGGTGCGAAGACTGAGTTCTTCGGTGGAGCCCTCTATCCCTAGCTGACTGGCGGCCTCTGGCAGGAGCATTGTGCGCTCCGAGCCGTCGTCTAACACAGCATATGTCACCAGATTCCGGTCACGATAGCAAAGCACCACTTTGATTACCTTTAACAGGACCCTAGAGGACTCTGATGGGCGGTCCAGGTAGAGAACATCTGTGGTGGAGCTGTCTGCACTGCTCCCGTCCTTGGGAGGCTCATCAGTGTCTCTCTTGTTGATCTCATGAAGGACCTTTAAGTGCCTACCTTGGCACACCTCACACAGCTTCTTCAGGTCACACCGAGCAGCCTGGTGTTTCCTTGCACAGCGCCAACATCGCTTGTTCGCTCTGATCCATGCAGTCACTTGTTCCTTTGTGAGCCTTTGAATGGCTTGGCACCTATTCAGGAAATGTTCAGGACTCTCACAGTATGGGCAAAATGGCTTAGCTTTGCCCCTTTTCTGTGATGGCGCAGGTGGCCTAGGGGGATCCGCACTGGGTGATCCCTCTGCTCCATGTAGCACTGACATAGTTGATCGGTTCTTCTTCTTCTCAACTTTGGAGCCATGCTGCCCTTCATACCTGTTATCTGGCTGGACCTCGGTGTCTTGGCACCAGGACTCGTATCTTAGCCACTCTGCCAGGTCGATCAAGGAGTATGTGGCTTCTGGCTTCCAAAGCATGGCACGGCGGAAGTCAGCTCTCATCTCCGATGGGAGCTTTGTGAGTAGACGAGCAACGTGTGTGCCACATCTGAGCTCTACTTCCCCTTCAGGCCCCAGGGTCTGGAGCATGCCAACGAGGGACTGAACTTGTAGAGCGAACTTCTCGAAGGCTGCGGTGTCTCCACGCTTCACCTCCGGTGCCTCCATGACAGCAGCTATTCTCTTGAGAACCACATGGCGGGGCTGACCGAACTTCTCGTCCAATGCTGCCATGGTGTCTGAGTATGGAGTGGGCGAGTTTAGGTAAGAATCCGCTATTAGACATGCCTCTTCAAGTTTCAAGTGGTCGATAAGGACTTGATATTTAAAGAGCTCTGTGCTGTCTTCAGGTAGCAGATTCTCCAGACTTATCTTAAGTCTCGCGTACTCCACCGGATCTCTACTTTTGAAGATTGGAATTCTCGGCTTGGGCCCTCTATACACTTTCTCCCCAGACACAGATGATGCAAATGATTGCTGCCCACCCAGGGGTAGAGGCTGGCCTGCTCTTGGGCTATGCGGGTAACTGGAGTGTTGGTCAGGTCCGTATCGGGCTCTGAAGCTCGAGGGACTGAAGATCGAGGATGAGGTTCGCATTCCCGTGGTTGGCGGTGGCGGAGCAGCTGCAGGCCCTCTGGGCTGCTTGGCCCCTGAGAAGTAGCCTGCTTGGTTTGTGGAAGGCAGGCGAGCTACTGGCGTTGATCTTGAAGCAGCGCTCTGCTTCAATAGCTGTAGCTCCTTCATCATTCTGTCTATCGCTGAGACCATTTGATCTTTATCGTAGCCCTCTGGCTGTGATAGTGGCCATGGTGGGGGAGGCGGCCAGTCACTGTAGTCATCTGCTTCTCTGTCTGCAGCGCGTGGCGCTGGAGGTGGAGGAGGGGGTAGATCTGACCACTCTTCCTGTTGATGCTCTACTTGAGCATTGCTGAGGGTCTTCACCCTCTCTGTGAGCGACTTCACTTCTCTAGAGACATCTTTAAGTACAGCCATACTGTCTAGTATATGCCGATGAGATAGATGAAGTTTCATGTTCTCGATGCGAATCTCCTGTAGTTCAGCTTTGTATGCTTGAACGGGGTCACTGCTCTCATCATACTCAGGGCTGGATGGACGTGGCATTCTACGCTGTTCACGCCGCCTCTCGTAACCCATGGCGTGAAAGTGGGGATGGTCGTCCTCTTGTGCGCTGAGTGTTGGATCCCACTGAACTTGGCGGCCAGAACACTGGGTGTAAGGGCTTGTGGTGAGTGTCATCTCAACTCCTTCCTCCATGTGGGGCGTCCACTCCCTCCCCGGTGAGTCTATCCGCATCTCTGTCGATCCACTGAGATGTTGTCTATAGCTGGCTGCATCAAGCTCATAGTCTTCAAGATAGGCAGGGGGGCGCGTCTGCCGCTTAGGACGAACTGCTTCACTGCTTTGTAGCATCTTGATCCCAAATCAACACGAATCCGGCTCGAAGGACCTAATGTAGTTGAGAACTTTTAAAGGACTGTATGTGCTGGTTCTGATCTTAGGATGCGTGTTGTATGGGGGGTGTCGGTAAGAACACCACGAAGCGGTTGTCTTCTTTCCTTTTGTCTCTTTATTAAACTTCACCCTTCGATTACATGAGTAAGAGTCTCAGTTGCGTTTGTGCGTGTGTGTGTGTGTGGTCTGTGAACACAGAATAAGGCTAATCAACATACTGAATTAACATGACTTGCGGTTTTCTGCTTAGCATGCTAATCGCGATTAGCATGCTAATCTAACAATAGTTGCACATCAACACTACAACATATAAACTTCGGAACTACCTACTAGCTAGTTATCTAAACACTTAATAACACTTACTTGGTTAGAATGTACGCACACAACTCTTCACATGCTGTCATCTTAAAGCTGTGATCTAGCCAACTGAAGCAATAACTTGCATGAAGCAGCAAAGCTGAACGTATGCTCTATGCTCCGTACAAAACTGACTAAACTGCCCGCGAAAGGGGGCGGGGTTCGGCTTCAGTGCTAGTCTTTCGTACACACATAGATAGATAAATGGTGTAGGACTAGACAGATATGTTTACAGATATGCTTATATGCTTACAAATATGTTTATTCTTTTGTGTACCATGTCATAAGATAAATGGCACAAAGTGGTAGGCCACATAAACTGACGGAGTGGGTTCAGTGGATGCTGAAGACCTGTGAAGAGGTCGCCAACTTTCTGCAGAGTCAATCACTACAGACATCCAAACTTCATGTGGCCTTCAGATTAGCTCAAGAACATTGCACAGAGAGCTTCATGGAATGGGTTTCCATGGACAAGCAGCTGCATCCAAGCCATGCATGTACAAGTGGAGGGAGATTATGGTGTGGGGTTGTTTTTGAGGAGCTGGGCTTGGCCCCTTAGTTCCAGTGAAAGGAACTCTGAATGCTTCAGCATACCAAGACATTTTGGACAATTCCATGCTCCCAACTTTGTGGGAACAGTTTGGAGCTGGCCCCTTCCTCTTCTAACATGACTGTGCACCAGTGCACAACGCAAGGTCCTTGGAGTAACGCAAAGACATGGATGGTAGAGTCTGGTGTGGATGAACTTGACTGGCCAGCCCATTACCCGATAGAACACCTTTGGGATGAATTAGAGCGGAAACTGAGAGCTAGGCCTTCTCATCCAACATCAGTATGTGACCTCACAAATACGCTTATAAAGAATGGTCAATATTCCCTATAAACACACTCCTAAACCTTGTGGACAGCCTTCCCAGAAGAGTTGAAGCTGTTCTAGATGCAAAGGGTGGACCAACGTCATATTGAACCCTATGGATTAGGAATGAGATGTCACTTTTTATTACAAATTTCTCATTGATTAATCAATTGTAACATTTTCCAGTGAACAAAACTAATTATACTCATCTATGAAAGTTCTATGATCTGTATGATCTTGTTTCCATTGTTGCACAATGTTGCCATATGGCAACGTACCAAAACGTACCCCTTAAAAAATAAATATTTCTAAAAAAACTTTAAATATGTAAATCTAAGTTAATTTTAAGTGATAAAAAACACTGTAAAAAATTTTTACATGTTGGTGTAATAATGCGTGCAGTAGATGGATATATATATATATATATATATATATATATATATATATATATATGTGTGTGTGTGTGTGTGTGTGTGTGTGTATACTGTATATGAATCTATACATGGCACATAGTGTATATGATGGCGTTTATTGTCATATAGACAATATTAATTCCAGCAATAATATTATTATGATTACAAAGCCACATAGTGGCTTTTAAATAGTCCATCATAAGACCACCAAACAAAGTGCAAAGTGCATCCTAAAGAACAACCTACAACTCTAACGTATTTCTTCCTCTTACCTATTTGTGGTGGTTAGTTTTAATCTAAGAATTTCAATAGCTTAAAAAAAAAAAAACAGTGCGCAGTGCTGAACCTTTAAGACCGCCACTTGCGTCCGTGTTAACCGTGTTAAGGTAATTTGTACATGGTGCCTTAGACGTTGCAGAGCCGACAGCAGTACATTTAAAATAACATGTTATCTACAATTTAAACTGCTGTATGTTTTCGTAGTCCGGCCAGGATTTTCTGGGACAATTTGGTTTTTTTTCTGATCTCCGCTGCATACCGTCAGCCCGCATCAGCTGGCCCAGTCCGCGGCCCGGTCCAACTCGTTTACAGGATCAGTCCGCGGCCGCGTTGAGCAGGTTAGTCTGACTGGAGCGGGGGAGGTAATAACACCGTTTTAAACAGCAGCGTGACTACGGGCCGGGGCCGCAGTGCGCGGCAGTGGCTCCTCCACGGGCCGACTAAAACCACCGGCGGCCCACTAACCCATCGGCCCACCGGGGATTCCCCCGGTAGTAATGTATGCCAGTCCGCCCCTGAATAGAGCTGATAATTTCTCGCCTTTAGATGGTACAATAGAGTCACTGTGAGCACGCACGGCGTTCATGGTGTTCAGGGCATTTTCTCCTTCCGTAAATAAAAAAAAACCTGCCCATGTTGTCCTCCATGAACATCAGCATACCAAAAAAAAAGAATAATAAAACCCAGCTTTGAAAATTATTTATATACAAGTCACACACGATAGGGACCGAAAGAAGTTTGTAATTTACACATTTGTATATCTGCAAACGAAACAGTACAGTACATGGAACCACATGGACACATTCAAGCCGTCAAAGGTTACAACAAGACATTTAATAATAAAAACAATGCATTTTACTTGCTTGCGTGCCGATTTAAAATTCAAACCTTGGGCTGTACTAAATGTGCCTCAAAGACCGGATATAATCACAACCAGTATATGAAATATAATGGCTATTGTATGAGCTGTTCCTGATGACGTGAGCGAGACTGAATACAGGTTTACTCTTGGGACTGGGACTCCTGGTCTCAGTTTAAGATACTGGAATACTGCATGGGGACAAACTTCATTTGTCTCTATAATAATGATTATATAATGATCCGCCTTTTGCGCTCTCAAATACTTTCAGACTTTCCAGATCCATAAAGAAATTAACATACTTCATCTTGCAATCTAACAACTGGACAGTTATTTTAGTAAATACACAAATTAAAATAATTATTTGTAAAAAGTATCATAATTAAATGAAATATAATTGAACGAAGTTCAGAAAGTGAATTTGTCATGCAAAGAGAAAACCTGAACAAAGTATATAAATTGTTATCATTTCCGACAGATGCAGTAGCCTACATCATTTGTCAGGACATCAGAATCTAAATAAAGTCTGTCTGGATACACATGAAGTCTTCACGATAATGAAATAACTAATTAGGGAAAAACTTGCATGTAAAATAGTAAAATACATTATTTATTGTGCATACCGTTAGTTATTTTATCTACAAAAAAGCAACTAATTAGTGAAAGAAACTTGAAAGTTGTTTAAATTAAAGATTAAAACGAGTACGATGTACGATTAGTTCCTTGAGAAAAATATGGCTCATTTTCCTCCATCTACTCTTATACGTCATCAAACGTTCGCGTATAAATACGTGCTGTCATATAGCCGATCTGCTGACATACACCTGGATTGGTTTAGAGTACTTCGAACTTTAATAACCACAAAATCCGTGTTTTCATCCTTTTAATTTTCGACCCCGGCTACACGCTGTTTTAAATACAAACATGGATCTTTTACTAAGTTTACAGACAAACTTTCTGTCTGTAGTTATGGCTGTCGTTGTTTTATTTCTAATCTGGAAACGTCTCGGTAAAGGCTCTCGGAGTAGTTATGGAAGACTCCCTCCGGGTCCGAATCCTGCTCCAGTGGTCGGGAATTTTTTTCAGGTGCACGTGAAGGAGCCGTATAAGTATTACATTGAGGTCAGTAAGCTATCACACCAGTGACTTAAATCTGTTATTTATGATACCTGAGGGTTGTCTGCACAGAGGTTGTACACGTCTCAGACATATTGGCTATTGTTTCTGAGAGTTCTTTCAAATAGGGTTGGTGGAAAATATCTATGTGAAAACGACACAATGCACTAACCAGGGGCAGGTGGGAAACGGGAGGTATATTCTGCACCAGTTGTTATTGTATGTATTTGTGTTCTTCTAACATGCACCTACAGCTTAGGGAAATATAACAGATGTTCCATCCAGTCATTTTAGATTGTGCTCTATAGATCCCAATGATGGCTTGTCCTTAATCTTTGATAATTCATCTGACCTTTAGCAGATGTTTAAATGAGGTAAATGAACAATTGACAGACTCCACCATGTCATTATTTAACAAAATTCAAGCCAAGGTGGAGAAGCTGTGTGTGAAATATTAAGTTCACCCCATGATTCAATAATTTGTAGAATCACCTTTAGTAGGAAAAAACGATGTAATAATTTTTCTGTATGACTGTCAGTCTCTCACAGGAGTTCTGTCCCACTTTGGTAATGGGGTGGACTGGGACAAAAAATCGGCTTGTAATTTATGTATGTGGGGTACGACGTGGAAAAAATAATTACTGGTTAAAGTAATTGGATTCAATCTTAGCATTATTATATAACAATCACTTTTATGATTTCATTGAAATAATCTCTACAACAGCTCAATTCTAATTCTTCAGGTTAAAGGTGCTCCCTCCTTTAAACAGCTATAACATGTAGTTGTATCTGGCTACAAACTAAGCTGCTTTATGAATTCATGCAATGCAAACATGTTTTTAAAGCATTTGATATTTTTACTCTTATTCAGTGTGGGCAAATCTTTTGATAATATTACTTTTATATTTTTCACACTTAGTGTAGTCATGCTTAAATTGCAAAGCTTAAATTGAACGCATTTGGCCGTCTGCTACATGTTTGTTGTTGCCATAGAGGCAATCCCCAGCATCGTCTTGAGATCGCAGTGCGCGATTTCAAAATAAGAGCGGATAGCGCGATTGAAAAAAAAAATCCTAAAAAAAAAACACTTTTCAAAACAGCTCGCGGGCCAGAAATAGATGTACTATTTGAGTATGGGGGGTCTATAGATTACCTGGTATGGTTGGGTTCATCGTCCTCTTGCACCCAATGTCAGCCAAGGTTTAGCTGTTGAATAGATGGTCTCATGTTTGACTCCAGAATCCCATGGAATCCATTCCTGGGAAGCATTTGTGAGTACTTGTTAATACATGCTTTCTTTAAAACCCACCACAGCATTTCAGTTTGCTTCAGTTCTGGACATGGACTGAGCCATTGCAGCACCTTTTTGTCAACCATTTGGCTGTAGATCTACTGGTGTGGTTGGGTTCATTGTCCTCTTGCATGACCCAGTTGAGCCCACATCACCCCTCCTCCACCAAGGAGCTGGTATGAGGGGTTTATGCACATACTTGTTCACATGTTTTTTTGTACATTAATGAACTTAATCATTTAACATGCTGATGTCTTGTTTTTTTTATATTTCTGTTAGCATTGCCTGGTC
The DNA here is from genome assembly GCF_052324685.1 of Brachyhypopomus gauderio. NCBI lineage: Eukaryota > Metazoa > Chordata > Actinopteri > Gymnotiformes > Hypopomidae > Brachyhypopomus > Brachyhypopomus gauderio. Next base: position 9,055,320 of record NC_135223.1, read on the forward strand.
TGAACTTGGGGTGAATTTGCTGGGACATCCACTCCTGGAAAGACTGACAACTGTATTGAATTGTTTTCCATTTGCAAATAATCTTTCTAACTACACAATGATAGACTTCAAATAGTTTGTCAGTGATCTTATAACCCTTTGTACGAAAGGCAGCAACAACTGCTCTAAGATCTTTGCTGCTAGCATTCCTCTTTGGCGTTATGTTAGCATAGACCCGAATGTTCCAAACCAGGAAAATGCCACAATTTGATGGTGCACTTTTTACATCATAAAGTACACTAGGACGTCTGGATATGTGTACATTGAGGCCCTCAGGCAGCTGAAGAGAAATTCTGAGCAGCACAGAAGACTCAGAGTCAGTGTGCAGTCAGATAGGCTCCAGTCCAGTTTATTGTGGAATAAGTTATTTATACGCTGGGTGTGAAAGAAGAAGAACAGGGTGCAAAGAAAAGTGTAAAAACCGCATATCACCATTGGAGTCACTATTAACATACATATTTATACATATACATATTCTCAGAATCTAGCATATTCTTGGAACTTAATTAATACAGCTTTTCTTTCCAGGAAGTCTACAATCAAAAATAACATTTGTCAATTAGGATGTAAAAAAATGACAGCAAGACAAATATGTTGACAACTTTTTCCACCTTTAATGTGACCTATAACCTGTACAATGCAACTGAAAAACAAACAGAAATCTTTCAGGGAGGTGAAGTAAAAATAAACAACTAAGGGCGAACTCACACTAGGCTCTGTGATCCGGACCCGGGTATGGTTCCCTGCCAAAGCACGGTTCGTTTGGCTAGTGTGAGCGCTCCAACCGTGCCCGGGCCCGGGCCCGGTTCAGTTAACCGTTCTCGGGCCCGCTTGAAGAGGTGGGCCAGGGCACGATTCATGTGGACTCGGGCACGGTTCGCTTCTAGTGTGAGCGCTATCCGTGCCCGGGCCCACTTGGTGCCTCGTCTGATTGGTTCATTTCGCTGGAACTCAAACATGACGTCAGTGATGCGACGCTCACGTTAAACAGTCATAGCGGCAAGCTTGCACCGTGTTTCTGCACTCCCAAAACGACTCCAAAAATACAATAAAAAGAGAATCGTGAACTCCATAGTTTTGTGCGAGCGCGCTTTTTTTCCAAATAAAGTGCCGTTGTGATGACGTAAGCGTGCTCGGGCCGGGTTGATAAAGGCAGTGTGAGTGCAGGCCAGAGGGGGAGTGGGGAGGGGGGATAACTGGGCCCCAGCACGGAACGAGCAAACCGTGCCTAGTGTGAGTACGCCCTAAGATAATGTGGTTGCATAAGTGTACACACCCTTTTAGAACTGGGGGTGTGGCTGTGTTCAGATTTAACCAATTACATTCAAACTCATGTTAAATTGGAGTCAGCACACACGCGTAACCAATTAAAGTGCCTCTGATAAAGTTCAGCTGTTCTAGTAGGCTTGTCCTGACATTTTTGTAGCCACATCATCCAGTACAAGCCATGGTCCACAAAGAGCTGACAGAGCATCGGAGGGATCTCATTATTCAAAGATATCAGTCAGGTGAAGGCTAAAAAAAACACTGAAGACTGTCATCAGGAGAAAACATGGCACAACAGTGACATTACCAAAAACAAGATGTCCGTCCAAGATTGATGATAAGACAAGAAGAAAACTGGTCAGGGAGGCTGCCAAGAGGCCAACAGCAACACTGAAGGAGCTGCAAGAATTTCTGGCAAGTACTGGCTGTGCAGTACATGAGACAACAATCTCCCGTCTTCTTCATATGTCTGGGCTATGGGGTAGGGTTGCAAGACGGAAGCCTTATCTTTCAAAGAAAAACATCTAAACCTGGCTTAACTTTGCAAAAAAGACATCTGAAATCTCCCAAAAGCATGTGGGAAAATGTATTATGATCTGATGAAACCAAGGTTGAACTTTTTGGACATAATTCCAAAAGATGTAAGTGGCACAAAAGCAACCCTGCTCATCACCAAAAGAACGCCATACCTACAGTGAAACATGGTGGTGGCCGCATCATGCTATGGGGCCTTAGTCAGGGTGGATGGAATTATGAACAGTTCCAAATACCAGTCAGTGTTGGCACAAAACCTTCGGCCTTCTGTTAGAAAGCTGAAGATAAAGAGGATCTTCATCTTTCAGCACGACAATGACCCAAAGCACACATACAAACCAACAAAAAGAATGGCTTCACCAGAATAAGATTAAGGCTTTGGAATGGCCCAGCCAGATATATATATATATATAAATATATATATATATATATATATATATATATATATATATATATATATATATATATATATATATATATATATATATATATACAGCATTAAATATTAAATATTAATCAGCCAGAGTGGCTCACTAGAAAGGGCTGTACAGATGCATGATTGCCAGTTGTGGATACCAGTAAAGCAGTTTTTAAGTGTAACCGTAATGCTTAATATCATAAATGATTCATGTACTGATTATTCTTCATTGATTTTGTAAAATGTATATTTTGTAGGAAATACAAAAGAAATTTTGATTAACAGGAAGAAATTTTGATTAACAGGAACAGTGTTTGAATAGCAGAACATACAGAGTTCGAGAGTGTGGCTGTGGCTTTAGGTGAAGGGAGCAGAGGTCTAGTGTTTGAGCTCCTATTTTTTTTGTAAGGGAGCTGAGCTTTAAGAAGACTGAGATATAAGCGAGGAGGATTGTTTATTCATCTCTCCTCCAAAGGTCTTCATGATCATTTCCCTTCATGCCAGATGATCAAACAAGGCCAGCAGAAGAGACCCCTTTAGTTGTACCGAGTTCAACCTTGACTATAACCACTGTTGATGTAGGTGATAATTGAGAAATTCCAGTCATGCCTGTGGTAACTTATCAGATTTATTATGTACTTGTGGAGACAAACGATGACCAGATAAGTAGCCGTTGCATTAATTGTGATACCTATCGTGGTACTAAACCTGGCACTTGAATTGAGTTGAAATAGGGCTGTTTAAGCAGGAAAATCACAACATCTGCTGTTTGATATTCCTGGACCAGAAGTATTCAACTCTGGACCTCAAGTTCAATTTCAGGTCCTGTGTTTAATAATCATTAGTAGTTCATTGAATGAATTGTAACTGATTGACCAGTTAATCTCCACACTCCAGGGCACATATGTCAAAGTCAAGGCCCGCGGGCCAGACCCGGCCCTCGAATTGATTATCTATGGCCCCCTGAATGATATTTAATTACTATTAGAACTGGCCCGCAGGCCACAGCCGCCCGCTGGTGTTTTGCACGCACAAACACTACATTCCCCACAATGCAACGGTAGCCCGCGAAGTCACTGCAGTGCACACAAGCGGCGAGGGTCCGCTCTGCGAAAATGACGTAATCGCAGTGGCTCCGCCCGTGGGCGAGGGCGTCGCGTGCTGTCAATTTGCGAGGTCGTGCACCTCTCGAATTTTGTAACTTTGCGTGCACCAGCACGTTAAACTTAATTAAGTTAAATATTTATACATCTATTCGAAATTATTCGAAATAATTCGCTTTTTATTCACATTATTTAATGGTTGTTTATTTTCAAAACGCCCAATCTTAACGTCTTCACGTTCTCTCATGTTTCGTCCATGGAATTTCGTTCTGGAATAGATATTTGTTGTGAAACAAAGTAATTACAATTTCAAGCATTTTCAAGTACTTTAGCCTAAATTCCAGCACTTTTCAAACCTTTATTACTTTATTCATTTAATGTACCTTACAGAACATGTTTTCTTTGAAGGAAGTTTGTTTTTATCTGTTTGCTTGTTGAAAAATGTTTTCACTTGAAATTACTGACAGATCCATTAGAAAATATTGCTTTATTCATTTAAGCATTAAATAATAAACACTGTGTTAGGTCTTGGTTCAATAGGCTATGTGCAATCATTTCAATATGTTTTAATAAACATTGAACCAGTCCGGCCCTTGGCTTGTAGCAAATTTGGTTTTTTGGCCCTCGGTGCATTTGACTTTGACATCCCTGCTCCAGGGGAAGGGGATTCATCCGTTTTGTGTTCACTAACCTCTACCAATTAAGATTTTAAAATGCTGTTTGCATGATTTATCAGCTCAGCAAAAAGTATGGCCCTGTCTACACCATCTGGTTTGCCAGCACTCCTGTTGTGGTGATTGCTGAATATCAAGCTCTGAAAGACTCCATGATTGGCATGGGAGAAGAGTTCAGTGGCAGATTGGACTACCCCAGCTTGATGAAATCCACCAAGGGATATGGTAAGTTTTATAAATATAATGTTCTATAGAGTCTGGTTTTATTCACAGAGGTGGGAGTCAGAATGGCTGTGTTCTGTTTTGCAGGTGTTTTGGTGAGTAACGGCAGCAGGTGGAAGCAGCTTCGCAGATTCAGTCTGACAACCCTGAAGAACTTTGGGATGGGACGTAGGAACATTGAGGAGAAGGTGAAGGAGGAAGCTCGCTGTCTGGTGCAAACATTCAACACATTTGGAGGTACTGGCCCCTTGCTATCTGATGACATTGTCATTTTTGGAATGCAATTCTCCAGACACACTACTGTGTGAGCTATATGACCATTTAAACTTGTACTCTAGTAAATATCAACACTTATGAATGTGCTCATATGACTTGCTGTAATTAATGTCACTGTTCATATTAATTACATTTGAATCTAAATATTTTATTTTGTAAATGTAAAAAAAAAAAAGAATTATGTTTAAATGTGTATTTTAGGATCCTTATTACCATTCAGTTGAATGACAAACGTCTAGCTCCAAAAAATGTTGTAAAAACATTTATTTTCCTTACAGACTCTGCTTTCAATCCCCAAGACTCATTATCTGAAGCAACGTGCAATGTGATTTGCTCGGTTATTTTTGGACACAGATTTAAATCTAAGGACCCACAGCTCAAGATGATCATTGAAACCAGTGATGAGTACATTGATTTCTTATCGAGTCCTCTTGGGCAGGTAATGTACCTAGTCTGAATTTTAGATAAACAACACAATGCTTTTCTTTGCTTGAGTAGAGGAAACAAAAAACAGAACTAATCTAAACTCACCATGGATTTACTGCACTTCCCTCTCTGGCAGTGCAACATACTGAATTTTGTTATTACATTTTAAGGGAATTAAGAAATACAATCAATTTAATCTCACCCAAACCTTTTAAATCCCAATCTCTGAGAATAGCTAGAATTTCATCTGAGAAGGTCTAGTTGACTAGGTTTTATGTACACACATTTATCTACATATTTGCTATTTCTGAATGACTTTGTCTCTGAGGTTTTTGTAACTAAACATTACGACCCATCACAGGAGATGTTCAGTTGAATGCAAACAACAGTTAAGACCAGGCAAATAATAACCCTCTCTGCACCTGTCTTTTTTTTCCTCTTACAGGCCTATAACATTTTCCCTAGATTAGTTGGCCTCTTTCCTGGACGACACCATGAAATATTTAAGATGCTTGAAAGAGTCAGATGTTTTCTAAGACTTGAAGCTGAGTCAAGGATGAAAACATTAGATCTTAATTCACCACCACAGGACTTTCTTGAAGCTTTCCTCATACAAGCTGAAGAGGTAAAATTGTCATCAGTGCCATTAAGATAGCATGCATGTTTTGGTATGCATTTTTATCCAAGTAACGATATGTCGGTCTGCAACAATAATTGTTCATGATGTTGTTCAAGTTTTGCCAGAAAACACCTAATTGTGGTATTATTGATATATAGAGTTACAAAATAGCTACTGAAATAGGAACATAAATAATATTTGTTCTTGTCTCTTCAGATATCTGATAAACATTAACATTTCTTTTTCTACTAAACTGCATAGAATCTTTTTCAAATGGATCTTTCCTCGTTAAAAAACAAATTTTAGCAAAGCTGATAAAGCCATAACTACAGAGTGAAGGACTCAGAGAATGTCTAATTACTGTGAGTTTCTTCTGCAGGAGAAACACAATCCCAATACAGAATTTAATATTGACAACTTATTGAGCACAGCCTGGAACTTGTTCAATGCTGGTACTGAGACCACCTCCAGTACACTCCGACATGCCCTGCTGCTCATGATGAAGCATCCAGATGTCCAAGGTGACCAATCGGACCACTTCAAACATTCATGTCTCACCACTGACACTGAAGCCGTGCACCTCCAAACTGCCTTAGTTTGTCCTGTGAAACATATACTGTTTTTGGGCCTGTGATCCAATATGCATGCAATGGCTTAGAACAGGCAATGCAACTTTATTTATATAGCACCTTTCATACACACTGGCAATTCAAAGTGCATAGCTATGGTACGACAGCCCAGACTCTAGTATAATCTGTCCAAGTGGAAGCATGTTTAAATTAAATAGGAATGGCTCAAGAATTGAACCTTGTGTAACACAAGTTACTGGCACTTTGTTGATTTCAACAAAATAATTCCTGCCTTGCAGATAAGAAGTGAACCATTTAGGACTGATCTTTAGAGACCAACCCACTTCTCTAGTCTATCTATAAGAATGTTATGATCTACAATATCAAAGGCTACACTAAGGTCAAGCATTAGTAGAACAGATGGCTTCCTTGAATCTATAATCAGTCGAATGTCATTAATTACCTTAGAGCAGTTTCAGTACTGTGAGTAGGTCAAAATCCTGGCTGAAATGTGTCGAGACAGATAGAAAATCAGTCAGTGTAATGATTGTAAGGAGCAGGCGAGACACAAATGTAGGAGAAGAGGGGTTTAATCAAGGTAAGCACAATATGCACCAACTGACAAATGACCAGAGAAGCATATACGAACCAACTCAATAGTAGACATAACTCCGTCAACAAACAATGAACAACACACGTAAAACACGACACTAATACAGGCATGGGGAATATAACTGATAAACTAGTTATGAACTACGAACAAATTGGCGTAAAAACCGGCAAACAGAACATGAGAAGAACGAGGAATATAGACAAGCAGATAAACTTACCCAACTAAAATACAAGACACACACAGATACCAATCAGAACATACAACAGAGCGAGGACGAGAAACAGACTGCAAAACAAAGAAACAGAAAACGAACTGGGAATACAAGGAAGCGGAGAGGGCAGAGGGAAACAACAAGCTGAACACAGAGATACCGACATACAATGACTGACAACCAATAAATTGTTTTCCCAATAAATAGTATGTTTCAGCTAGGTTTGTAATTATTTTGCACAGATGCCTCCAAATTTCTTTGAACAGAGGCTTCACCACTGACGTTTTCAGTGCATTAGGGAAAACACCCGATAAGAGTGTTTACTATCTGACGTATGTCATCTGTTCTTGAGTGAAACACATTCTAGGCAGTGGTTCCCAAAGTGGGAGGCGCGGAGCTATTGCAGGGGGGGCGCGGAGCTTGGAAGTAAAACATGTGCACATGTGTCAATATTAGGGATGCACCGATTCCGATATTAATATCTGAAAAAATTCTAGATCGGGTATCGGTGACAATGTGACCGATCCATAAAAACAGATCTATTCAGTCTAATTCTACGCTTGTAGCGCTTTTCGGAGTTAGTTCAACCTTAAATATCCACTCTGTCCCAGATAGAAGTGAACTTGGACAGTTAACAGGCTAGTGAAACACGAAGCGCACAGAGGAGAGGTGAATCACTGACTCCACTTAGTCAGTTTATTTGCTGGTTGACCAAAATAAACCTGGGCTCCAGCACTACTTGACTGTTCATACATGAACTGGTGAGTTGTCCAAAGCTCATTGAGTGCGTTACTTACAGAAATAAAATAAAGAGCAGTGGTCTGAGTCGGTCTACGGCAGAAAGCTAAAAAAAACAACAATATTCCATACACGCGCTCAACTCCCTCCCTTAAAGAGACAGTACACATATTTCTGGCCGTTACATGCTTTGTGCTCTGCGTGATGTCTGCGCTAGCAAACTAGCCGCATAGGTATAGCTGTTTCCCCTATTTCATCTCCTTATTTATTTTAAATTATATTTAGAATTCTTGAATCAAAAGTTTCTTGCAGTTAATTTTTTTCATGTTTGACCAAAGTTGTGAACCTATTGTTTTTGTCAGTTTCAGGTTCTTTGGTATTATTTATTTTACATTCAGTGTTATATTCATAATTGCACTGACTGAACAAATGCAAGTTGTGTTGTTTTTACATGTTTTTATGTGTGTTTAAGTGTGCTATACTGGTGCAGAGTTTTCAATAAACTTGTAATTCAGTATGTCTGTGTTAAAAAAAATGCTTTAAGTCGATTCAGCACTGTTTTACTCTATCAGATCGGTATCGGATTGGTATCGGCCGATACTAAGCCTCAGATATCTGAATCGGTATCAGAAGTGAAAAACGTGAATCGGTGCATCCCTAGTCAATAGGGGGGGGCGCAAAAATATTCTCATCTACTAAAGGGGGGCACGACAGAAAAAGTTTGGGAACCACTGCTTTAAGGAGGTATTAGGTAGAGGGTCAAGGCTGCATGTAAATCAATCACTGACTCAATTAAGAATTCATTGTTAACAGTACTCAAAGTCAAAGTCAGAGTCAAATTTATTTATATAGCGCTTTTCACAACACACGTTGTCACAAAGCAGCTTTACAATCGTATGGGTCCAGATCAGGGGTGGAAAGTAACTAATTACATTTACTCACATTACTGTAATTAAGTACTTTTTATGAGTAATTTGTAATTTTTGGAGTAGTTTTTGAAATATGTAATTTTTACTTTTACTTGAGTACATTTTGATCCAATTAGTTTTACTTCACTACATTTGAATGCCCTCACATTACTGAGTAAAAAAATATTGATGGTGAAAAATTAAATGCGGGCAGAAATTTAAACTTCTGAGTCCCAGAACTGAAGGCCAATTGCATGGCCTTGCCTTGCGCGTGCCCTTTCCATTGTCTCATAATCAGGTCATAATATGGTGCACTTTTTTTTCCAAAAGGATGAGATTGTTCTATCTTTAAATCTTCTATCTACCAGGTTCTGTGGGATCCTGTGGACATTTTATTGTGAAAAGTGGAATCCTGTGGGCACTGTATTTTGAATAGTTGGATCCTGTGAGCGTTTTAAATAGTGGAATCCTGTGCCCATTTTGTTTTATTTTGAGATGTGGGATCCTGTGGTCAATTTATATTTTATTTTGAGTTGTGGCAACCTGTGGGTATTTTATTGTGAATAGTGGGATCCGGTGGGCACTCTATTTTGAATAGTTGGATCCTGTGAGCACTTACTTTTAAATTGTGGGATCCTATGAGCATTTTTTAATTTTTGATGTGGGATCCTGTGGGCATTTTATTGTGAGTAGTGGAATCCTGTTGCATTTTAGTTTGATTTGTGGCATCTTGTGGGCACTTAATTTTATGTGCATTTTGTTTTTTGAATAATTTGTAATTTAAATTTCTTTATTGTTATCATAGTGTTGTCCGTTGGACAATAGGACTGAAAATTGTTTGCACTTTATGGTACAGGTTGTGACTGTCCTTGTGCTGTGAGGAAGTATGTTCCTGAGCCCAGCTTATCTTTTTGCAAGTGTGGATGTGCACTTAAATACACTTTGAAATCGATTAAAACAACTTGTGCTGAATTTGGTTCATGATTCATCCATGCATTAAATAACTGAAAGTAAATAAGTAACTTTTACTCAAATTACATTTTAAATGAAGTAATTTTGTACTTTTACTCGAGTAAATGTTGAGATGCGTAATTTTACTTTTACTCTGAGTAGATTTTAGGCAAAGTAATGATACTTTTACTCAATTACAATTTTTCAGTACTCTTTCCACCTCTGGTCCAGATCCCTATTGAGCAATATAAATATATGCTACTACAGTAGAGGATCTTAAATTTACACCAGGGGTTACAATGAATAAATTACAATAAAAAATGTACAATGTATAAATTAGTGATATGGATAGTTTTGTAAAGTGCAATAGTGTGATTGTAGACATGTGCTACAGTAAAGTGACAGTGGGGTGTAAATATGGAGCAGTAAGGTGCAGGTTATTCCTGAGGAAAGAGTTCTTTATCATTGGAATTACACATCACACTTCTGTACCCATGTCTGGACGGTCTGAAGTCATTTCTGATTCAGAACTCTGATTGCGGTGGGGAAGGAGTTCTTTAATCTGGAGGTCTTGCATATCATGCTCCTGTACCTCCGGCCTGAGGTACAGGAGCATGATGTGCAAGTCTTCATGATCTGCAGTCTTCACCACTCTCTGTAGGCATTTGCGGTCCATCTCGGTCAGGCTGTCGTACCACACGGTGATACAGCTGGTCAGGAGGCTCTCAATGACGCAACTGTAGAAGTTGGTGAGGATCACAGGAGACATCCCAACCTTCTTCAGCCTCCTCAGGAAGTACAGCTGCTGTTGAGCCTTCCTGACTAGCTGACTGGTGTTCAGTGACCATGTGAGGTCCTCACTGATGTGGACCCCCAGGTACTGCCCACCCTCTCCACCTCGAGCTCCCGGATGAAAAGTGGCTGATGAGGTCTCCTCTCTTTCCTCATGTCCACTATCAACTCCTTCATCTTGTCCGTGTTGAGAGTAAGGTTATTTTGATCACACCATGACACCAGTCTGGTCACCTCCCTCCTGTAAGCTTCTCCATCTCCTCCAGTGATACGTTCTATCACTGCGGTGTCATCAGAAAATTTCAGGATGATGTTGTCTTCGTGGGAGGCGACACAGTCATGGGTGAACAGGGTGTAGAGAATAGGGCTGAGGACGCAGCCCTGTGGAGTGCCGGTGTAGGTGTTGATGCTGGCTGAAGTCCTGTTGCTAATCTTGACAGACTGGGGCCTGCCCGTTAGGAAGTCCAAAAGCCAGTCACAGAGGGTGGGGTGCAGGCAGAGTATGGAGAGTTTGTGGGTGAGCCTGTGCGGGATGACCGTATTGAAGAGCATCCTGATGTAGGAGTCCTTATTTTCGAGGTGGGGAGAGGGAGTAATGAAGGGCAGCAGCGACTGTGTCCGAGGTGGACCTGTTGTGATGGTAGGCGTACTGCAGGGGGTCCGTTATGCTGTCTTGGATGTGGGCCAGCACCACTCTCTTAAAGCACTTCATAATGAATGGAGTTAGTGCCACTGGCCTGTAGTCGTTCAGGCAGGTGGGGGGGCTCTTCTTGGGGAAGGGGACAATGGCTGTCGTTTTGTAGCAGGTGGGAACAATGCTCTGGCTGAGAGAGAGATTGAAAAGGGAGGTTAATACAATAGCCAACTCGTTCGCACATGCTCTGAGGGCCCACCCAGGAATGATGTCTGGTCCTAATGCTTTGCCTGGCTGTGTCTGTGTGGACCTCCTGGTGCCAGTGCTGGAGGTTTCGAAGCGGGTGTAGACGGTGTTGAGGTCATCGGGTAGGCTGTATGTGGAGCTGATGTTGCTGGTGGTAGTCCTGTAGTCGGTGATGTGTTGTAGCTCTTGGATTCCCTTGAGATTTATGTTTTTGTGGAAATCCAGGTACAATTCTTGTAGCGATGTTTTGGCTTCTTTCCAACTCCTAATTGCCACTTAAACTAACTTTCTTACCAAGTTACTAAGTTTTAGTATTGATCCAAGGGCATTGCGAGAAGGGAGGGACTACCTGTCGTTAATATTCAAAGTAAGGCATTTCTGTGTAACATGCTCCATAGCCCGAGTTCAGGAGGAGATTGATGAGGTTGTGGGGCCAGACCGGTGTCCCTCCCTGGATGACAGACAGAACATGCCATACACAGATGCAGTCATCCATGAGATCCAGCGCAACCTGGATGCCGCTCCTATTGCTGTTCCTCACAAAATGCTCCGTGACACTGAGTTTAACGACTATCTCATCCCCAAGGTATTTGATTTGTTTTTTATGGAATGTGCAGTGCTTTAGCCAAGTCGCTTTTTTGCAATTTCCTGACAAACTCAGTTTTTCACTTTTCCATTTTCTTAGCTGAGAATATTGTGCTGTTTCTGCAGGGAACAGTTATTATTCCATTGCTGTCCTCTGTGCTCTTTGACCCTAAACTATGGAAGAACTCGGACCATTTTGATCCAAACAACTTCCTTGATGAAAAGGGACAATTCAAGAAGAACGATGCATTTGTTGTCTTTGGAATGGGTAAGTTTAAAGTTAGGAAGTGTGTCCCTGACTCAACTCCTGTAATGTATACATTTACATTTTACATTTACATTTACGGCATTTTGCAGATGCTCTTATCCAGAGCGACTTACAAAGTGCTTTGCATCTGATCACAGAATTCATCCTAGGTAATAGTACGGATAGGCCAGAATTCAAGATGACTTCAAGAGTCAGACTACTACTAAACTACAGGAGTCAATGTCATTACCTAGTGTTTTGCAAGTTAGACATTTACCAAGAAGCACAAATAACCATAGACAGACAATGTGTCCACTTCTTTTACTCCTCTCTACTTCCAGAACACATTGTTGGAATGTCAGGATATTTACAGTTAAGTTTGGACCTGTTAAAGAACAATATCTCAAGCTTGTACAATTATTTGCCTTCCATTTTTTCATAAACTAAATTTTTTCCTATGCTATAACACACATTAGTAACAAATGAAACAGTCAGCTCAAGGTCTGCTAGAGCTGCTATATTCCATTTCCTAAATTGAAATAGAATAACCTTAAATATACCCCATTATGAGACCTCCTCTGTGGATCCATCTTATCATGGAGGGGTTTGCACGGCTGCATGTTGTCGGGGGCAACACGCCTGGTAAGGTCTCCCAAGGGATATTGGTCCTAGGTGATAGGCCAGACAAAGAGTGAGCCATAAAAATCCCTATGAATTTATTAATATCAGGACCCAGTTACCCTTGCTCAGATCAGGGTTACCAGGGCCTCACCCTGGAGTCAGGATTGGGGAAGGGGCTCCTCTGCGAGCACCTGGTGGCTGGGTCTTTACCCATGGGTTCCGGCTGAGCTCAGCCCAAAGGAGATACATGGGTCCATATTTTCATGGGCCCACCGCCTGTGGGAGAGGCAGTACTAGAGGTCCGGTGCTTTGTATATCGGACAGTGGTCGAAGGCAGGGGCCCCGGCATTCTGATCCTCAGTTACTGAAACTGGCTCTTGGTACATGGAATGTTACCACTCTGATTTGAAAGAAGCCTGAGCTGGTGGGTGAAGTTGACTGATACCAACTAGATATAGTTGGGCTGACCTCAATGCAGAGTTTGGATTCTGGAATCAATCATCTTGAGAGGCTGGACTTTAATCCTTCCTGGAATTGCCCATGTTGAAAGGCAGAGGGCTATGGAGTCAAATTAGGGTCTTTAATGGTGACGAAAAAAAAATAATATCGCAAATATAAGATTAGCATTTTGCATTTTACGTTCCTAATTTGTTTCTGCAATACTTTCCCTCTTTTGCGTTTCTTTCTTTTCTTTGCGTTTCACATTTTATGTTGCTGCTTTTTTTTGCAATACTTTCTCCCTTTTGCGTTTTTCTTTTCTTTGCGCATCACTGCTTTTCTTTGTGTCTCACATTTTACGTTCATAATTTTTTTTTGCGCTTCTCTCTTTTCTTTGCTCCGGTTTTACCCTCTGTGTGGGGGCCGGGAAAGAGGCGTGGCCAAGAGCAAAAGGCGTGCTGTGAACGTTCAGCGTCATCAGTTGAACCGTCACACAGCACGGTAATTTGGTTACTGGTATCATGGCAGACGGTCGCCCAGCTGGACCACAGGTATATGCGTGCAGACCACCAACTCTGCCCTTTATCAATGAAAGTGCCCTTTTAAAACTTCGTTTAAAAAAAATATATTATTATTATTATTATTAACATTTTACTGAGGTCGGTTTGAAATGATCTTTTGAAAACCTGAGCGAATAAAAACAATGCCCTGAAATGCGCCACCACCTCGCACACACCCGACCATGCGCTGCAGCAGCAGTTCAGTTCAGCGAGAGGAAGGAAGCTGAACTGACGCTGAACGTTCACAGCACGCCTTTCGCTCTTGGCCACGCCTCTTTCCCGATATTATTTTTTTTCGTCACCATTAAAGACCCTAATTTGACTCCATAGAGGGCAGGAGTAGGCTTACTCATAGCTCCCCGGCTCGCTGCCTGTGTGGTGGGGTTTTCCCGGTAGACAAGATGGCTGCTTCCTTGTGCCTTTGGGTTGGGGTATGAGACTGTTTGTGCTTATGCACCAAATGGTACCCAACCTTCTTCGAGTCATTGGAGTGGATACTAGGAGGTGCTCCTTCTGGGGATTCCATTATTCTGCTGGAAGACTTCAATGCTTTAATGGTCAATGATAGTAGGACCTGGCAGGGTATGATTGGGAGGAACGGCCTCTCTGATCTGACCCAAAGTGATGTTATTATTGGATTTCTGTGGTCATCACAGTCTATCCTTAATGAACACCATGATCTAGCACAAAAGTGTCCATAAGTGCACATGGCACCAGGACACCTTAGGCTGCGATTCCATGATTGATTTTGTAGTCGTATCTTGGACACTTGGGTAAAGAGAGGATCTGAGCTGTCAACTGATCACCACCTAGTGGTGAGTTGGATCAGATGGTGTTGGACAGACCTGGCTGACCCAAACGTATCATGAGGGTTTGTTGGGAACATCTGGCAGAGGAACCTGTGAAAGATCTTCTACTCCTACATGCAGCAGAGATTTGACCACATCCCAAGGGAGGCCAGAGACATCGAGTCTGAGTGGGCCATGTTCCGTGCCTTCATTGCCGATGTGGCGGACCAGAGCTGTGGGCTTAAGGTTGTCGTTGCCTGTCGTGGCGGCAATCCCCGAACCCAGTGGTGGACACTCCGGGTAAGTGAGGCTGTCAAGCTGAAGAAAGAATCCTATCTGACCTGGCTGGATTCTGCAACTCTGGAAGCAGCAGATGGGTACAAGAGGCCCAAGGGGATCATGGCATTGGCTGCCACAGAGGCAAAAACTCAATTGTGGGAGGAGTTCGATGAGACCATGGAAAGAGACTTTTAGTCAGCTCTGAGAAGATTCTTGCAAACAGTCAGGCAACTCCGGTGAGAAAAGCAGTTTACAACCAACACTAAATACATATGTATGAAGCTGGGGAGGTGTTGACCTCGACTAGAGACGTCATTAGGCGGTGGAAGGAATGCTTAGAGGATCTTCTCAATCCCACCGTCACGCCTATCATAGAGGAAGCAGGACTTGGGGACTTGAGTGAGAGTTCGTCCGTCATTCGGGCGGAGGTGACCAGGGTAGTTGTGAAACTCCTTGGCTCCTTGACAGTTTGGTGGCCTCAGGATTCCATGTCTCTCTTTTGCAGATGATGTGGTCCTGTTAGCATCATCAGGCCAGGCACTCCAGCTCATACTGCTTTGGATTTCAGCCGAGTGCAAGATGTCAAGGATGAGAATCAGCACACCTGAAACCAAGACCATGGTCAAACATGCCCTCTCTGAGGCAAGAGTGAGTCCTTTCCTCAAGCTATGGAGTTCAAGTATCTTGGGTTCTTGTTCATGAGTGATGGACGGATGGAATGGGAGGTTGACGGGTGGATTGATGCGGTGGCTGTAGTGTTGTGGACACTCCACTGGACTATTGTGGTGAAGAGAGAGCTGAGGCAAAAGGCAAAGCTCTTGATTTACTGGTCAGTCTGCATTCCAACAAGCTCTGAGTAGTGACCGAAATAATGAGATGAGATGTGAATACAAGTGGATGAAATGATTTTTTTCCGCAGGGTGACCGGTCACTTCCTTAGAGATAGGGTGAGGAGTTTGGTCATCTGGGATTCGAGCTGCTGCTCGTTGAGGTGGTTCGGGCATCTGGTTTGGATGCCCCCTGGGTGCCTGCCTGGTGAGGCATTTCGGGCATGTCCAACTGGGAGGAAACCCCGGGGAAGAAACCCTCGGCTGTCCTGGGAATGTCTCTGAGAAGAGCTGGAAGCAGTGACTGGGCTTCTTTGCTTAGTCCTGTAACCTGGAGCTGGATAAGTGAATGCAAATGGATGGATAGATAGAAATATAATACCAACAAAGTGGTCATTTCATTGACTACTTCATAACCCCTGAATAATTAAGACATAAACTTCCACCGAGCAACAGTATATTTAAAATGCCAAGTGACTACTTTTTAATGTAACGTGTGTGTGTGTGTGTGTGTGTGTGTGCGCGCACGTACCCGTGCATCAATGTGCTTCACAGGTAAGCGGGCCTGTTTGGGTGAAGCTCTGGCCCGGGTGGAGCTCTTCATCTTCTTCACCTTCCTTCTCCAGCGCTTCACCTTCAAGGCCACCCAGCCATCAGAGGAGATCGACACCACCCCCCTCATCTGTAGCTTTGGTCGTATTCCCCGGTCGTATGAGTGCTTTGCTGTGCACAGGGCATAGACAGCACTCAGCAACACCAATAACCATCGGCTACAAACAAAACCTGTGATTATACTTCCCTTTCAAATGAGACCAAACTGAAAGCATGCTGCTGGTTAATCTAGAAATATTTAGGATCAAACTACACTATGTTTATGTAGACAAATAAACAGTTTTCAATATACAACATAGGTTAAAGATCTTGTTTTCCATCTAGTTTTTCATTCTCAAAATTTTGTGGGACCTTACTTTCTTTGTAAATTTGGTTAATAAAAAATTTAACAGATTACTACTGGGTTTATGGATGTGATAAGGCCAGTGAATTATGAAAGAGATTTATATAATTTGTACAATACTGCCTAATCCCTGCTTCTGCCTGTTTATCAAACCTGACAGCTACAATGCTACATAACAGAGGTTATTAAATGTCGAAACAAGCACAGTCTTAACAATACAGGGTTGCCAACTCTCACGCATTGAGCGTGAGACACACGCATTTGACCGTTTTCACACGCTCTCATGCCACACTCTGATCATTTCTTCTATCACAAGCAAAGAGCCACATCATACACAGTAGCACACTGACGAAAATACCAGGGTGAACTCAAGTTAAGCGAAAAGCACATAAAAAAAACAAACACAAACTTCTATATAAACGTAAGGATCCGGAACGCCTCTAAAGCACGGCAGGGTTGGCTAATGTAAATGTTCCGAACTGCGCCCAGGTGTGATATGCTTCAGGACTTTGGCACGGTTGGAGGAGTTGGGCCATGGCACAGCGAGGTTGCTCATATATGCGCGCACGCACACTACGAGCTCTGTTATGTACGGAACTGTTGTTTTCTAGGTAAAAAGTGGATACACTCCGTTATCAACACTCGTTGCAACACCACTGACCTCACCTTTAAGAAGAAGAGAAAAGGCGATGTGATTTATTCCAAAACGTATGACAGGAAACCGTGTCTCACCAACGAGACTCAAAGCAGAATCACAATAGCACAGATACTTCATGCCACAGGGTTGCCAACTCTCACGCATTGAGCGTGAGACACATGCATTTGACCGTTTTCACACGCTCTCACGCCACACTTCCGATATCTCACGCAGAAAAAAAACTCAGTTTATTTACCTCTGATCCACATCTATGATTCAACGAGTTAATAGTTCACTCTGGCACCAACCACCGGCGATCGAAAGATCGCGATATAACACTTAATTTGTGTCCATTTTACACCCCCCCCTCCTCAACAATTTACACTCGCCACCTCCTCCAGGTTAAAATCTCACTCTAAGCGAACGTCAAAAGTTAGCAACCCTGATGCTGCTAGTCTCATGTTTTCCACTACGCCGGTTTTAAAAGTGTTAGCGTCTCGCTAGGGTTGTAAACAAACCATGCACCATGAAGATGTAGCAGGGTGTCGCCCTCAGAGTGATGAGGTAGCCGGGCCACAGCACAGATCATTAGAGCAGGTGAGTGCGCGGGCCGGCTGGGGACTCAGACCTCTCCACAATCGGACCTGGACACAGCTTGGTTCAAATGGACCTAGTGTGAGTGCGCGTTAATTAAGAAGCCGATATTCTTGAATCGCTATTTGCACTCTGTCCTCTGCCACTGACTTAAAAAAATCTTGTGCCTGTCCCTGTTAAGGTTTCTTAAATCGTACCTAGACGTACCGTAGATCAAAACCATCAGGGATCATAATCAGGATTATAAATTTGTTTAGCCCTCAGAGTACCGTAGCTGCCACCAGGAGAACAGATTCACAACACACGGGTGTCAGGAAAGAGTTAGTTTAATAATAATAAATTTAATAAAATACAGAATATAGAAAATGTGTCAACACTAGCGGTGACCTGCAATCAGTCGCTGATTCGACTATAGTCGACTATGAACGTTAGTTCATACGTACATAGTTGAATGTACCATTCTAACTGCATGGGGGTGCCCAATGCTGCTAAGAATTCGTTGTTACATGAAATGTCCTTGTTTTTGTTATATATAACCTTTTGTCAAATAAAATCATCCTAATTTCTGTTAATAAATATTAAAAAATGATGCTTGCGCATTAACAATAGGCATCTTCCTTACTACACATTAATAAATCACACCCTGCAGTTGCACTGTTAATATTTGTTAATATGTACGCTCTGAAGTCCTTTTATTTTGAAGGATGATGTGTGGGCGTTCATTTTCTGATTCTGATTCGATAAATACCGGAAGTTGTTATTGCGTATGTTGGGGTTATAATAAAGAGTTCCCAGTCGCAAACTAGACTGACCCAGTCAACATGTCCATGCGGGCCCCACATGGGTTTGAAATGGGCTGGCACATGGGCCCTTTTTGGGCAACCCAGCTGGGGCCCACAAAGATTTGTCCATCGGCTCCACATGGGCCCCATGTGTGTTAGCCCATGTGGGCCAATATTGGGGTCAATGTGGGCCTCAGGTGGGCCCCGTATGAGCAATGATTCACTGGCCCTACATGGGCCCCTTGTTTGTGTGGGATAATGACGGGGCCAGTGTGGGCAACAAGTAGGGCCCTTATGGTTAACTGCAGACACCCGCTTCAGCCCCATTAGGGGCCCATGGGCAAATCTTCATAGGGCCCATATGGGTTATGCAAAGGGGGCCCAAATATCAGCCCATCACTCACTAGAATGTCAGCTTGCATCACACATTTGGAGCACAATTACTATAATGCTAACTTGTGTCATCCAATGTGGGTCCCTATGGAGTCATGGAGGGCTTCAGGTGAGGTCTCTGCTGAACATACCTAAAGCAATATTCAGTTGCTTTTCTTACTTTGCAAAACTGTTGTATAAGAGCACAGCACTAAAGACTGTATTACCATAAGTATTTTCAATCAGAGATGAGCTGTTTATAATAATACTTACATTTAAATGACGACAAATGCTTGATCAATCCTAATAAAAATGTTTTATTGAAAACGACAACTCATTAACAATTTTAACCATAAATGTCCATAAAACATATGTTAAGAGTCTTTAGAATCCTTTACTGTGTGTTGCTGAGTTGTGTAGTTTCACATCTTGTAAAGAGAGAGAGAAGAGGGGAGGGAGAGACAGACAACAATATTAATTAAAGCACACAACAGTAACACTGCAGACTATCTAAACCATTTTAGCAATGATCAACATCCTTCTCTGTGAATCTAAAACATGGTAAAGCATAAAAATCCTGTTTGTACTATTTAATTAGCACACCAGGCCTGTATTTTCTGCACCACCTGGGTCCTGACCAAAATACACTGTACAGAACTCTATGAAGGCTCTTGCCAGCTTCTAGTTTGCACAGGATAATAAAATTCTGACCTGTACTCCTTCAAATATACTATACAATTCATTAATTTGAGCTGCTGCAGTTACTCAAAATTTCCAAAGACACTGATGTCTAACACTTTAATCACCTCTTGGGGGAGATTTTACAAAGGCCAAGTGATGTGTTTACAAGTTAGGTGTACATAAAACATTAAAAAACTCCAATATAGGAGCTGTCAGGGTTTTGGAAAGTAAAAATGACAATGATTTTCACATGCCTTCATAGTCACATTATCACAAACGTGTAACTCACTATTGATTACTTGCATCTGTTCTGCGTTCCTTTTTTGAAAGTCTCTCTGCGCTCTCAGTGCACGCGTTTCCATCATGGTCACGAGCATTGGTAAACCACTTTGAGACAGCTCTCTCAACATCTTCTTTAGTTAATTCTGAAGATAAGCATTTTGTTTTAGGGTACCTACAAAACAAAATTTAAAATTCAGATAGAATAAGCTGAGGCAAAAACAACCACCACATGTTACTTTACAGAGCACCAAAACGAGAAAACCGCTATCTAACTTGGACCCATTACAAGAATGATTAGTAGCTGTTTATCCATAAGACAATACTCTTTTCTGCTATACACAAGATTTTCTATGGTAGGTTAGGACTATGATCATTTGTTTTTTCCCCTCATACTGGGATTAATACTACACAGCTCTACCTTAGAAATGCAGTCATTTGTATTTGGTATATTTAATGCCTGTTCTGTTCAGGACACGACTTACTGTAAAGGTTTATCACTTAATTAATAACTAACAGGACAATTATCTTTTCTACCAAAATGTTAAGCAAACACTCTCTAAACCTAACTAGCTAGCTAGCTAACCAAGGTGACCACTTAGTTCTAGTGTTTGCTAAAGTAAAGTGCAAGTTATGTCATCAACGTCATTCATTTCGCACGACAACAACTAATGGCATACCATTTCAAACGCATAAGGCGAAAAAAACAGTTCAGCCGTTTGTTGTTTCGGTCGTGTCGTTTCGTCGCAATGCCTTGGAAAGTGGGCCTATAAACATTTTTAGTTGTTGTTTCCTTTTAAACCTCGTTACTTGAACCTTTCCTTATATTTTTTGCTGTTGTGTGGCAATTTTTAAATATTTTCAGGCAGGCATATTTTATTTTAAATGTTTTGACATTTTGCACAGTGCCTGTCTGACAGTTCGATATGCGCACTGCGCACTGACGGTTTGTAACGCAGCACACGCTGCGGAGTGAGGAGGCGGACACAAACGCTGAGGAGACCGAGATTTAATAAAGGGAATACCGAACTCAGGGTCAAATAGGAATGCAGAGGTCAAATCAGAGAGGGAGTCCGAACACGAAACACGGAGAGACATGACAGAACGAATACTAGAAACAAAACACAGGTAGAACGCAGAGCAACTGAACCAAACAGAATACACAGGGCGACTGGGCAGCGATAACAAGACGTACTTACAAACAGGATTAACATGCACAAACACGGCAACACGAAAGCATGAGATCAGGACCACGAATGAACAGAATGAACAAAACCACAGATAACCAGACTGGGGAATCACTGGGACTTAACACTGAACTGAAACAAGGAACAGGTTATAACAATGACACAGGGGCGTGGTAACAAACGAGGAATCACGGAGACAAACGAGCAGGGCGGGATAAACAGGCAAGGAACACGGACACAAGGGAACCCGGAGTGACCGCTAGGAGAGGGGGCATTGCCATACGTGACACGGTTAATGTTCTCTAACGTTTCATTAAAAAATAAATAAGTAAATAAAAGCTGAATAAAGCCAACCTACCGTGTTTATTCATTTATCTGGGTGTTTTAGGTTTTTACTTTGAAGAGGAAAAAGTCTGTTCTGAATGAGAACGGGATCCCGTTTAAGGTGCTCTAAATAAAAAAAAAATAAAAATAAAAAAACCCGATTCGATTATTAGTTGACTAAAGGGAAAAGCTGATGAATCAGATTCGACTATGAAAATCCTTAGTTGAATACACCCCTAGGCAACACAATTGGGTAAGAATAATAAAACATGTGTGATTGGTGTTTTCCTTATCAGGAGAGGAGGCACAGTAAACAGGATCTAGGGGAAGTGGAAAAATACAGGGAGAGAGGTAGAGACAGACAGAGGGATAGAGAGGTTCTAACTGAGGAGCAGACACACAGATAAGTGAGTAAACTGAATGTAATAGTGTTTTGACTGAGGGTCACAGACAGAAAAATCACAAATTCCCTTACAACCCCCTCTTAGAAGATTACTTAATCAGTGCATGGGTTGACAAAACCGTGCACGGAAGAGTTGAAGAGGTATGGAGCTTTTTCAGTGTCACCAGACCCTGAACCCGAAATCATTATTACTTGAAAGAAAAGTTCAAATGAATGAATCATTTGAGAAAACGTTCTGAATCGAATCATTTCCTCAGCTGATTAGTTCCTTGCTCAGTTCCTTTCTCAGTTCTCAGCTCAGCTGTGTTCAGAGGTGGGTAGGAACGCGTTACATTTACTCAAGTAGCTTTTTGGACAAAAATGTACTTGTAAGAGTAATATTAATATGAACGACTTTTACTTGAGTAAATATGTGCTGAGAAAAACGCGACCTTTACTCCGTTACAATCGGATTTGCGCCGCGCTACCGTTAGTGACCAATCAAATGAAGCCGGTCAGTCACGTGATCACATAAGCAAACTTTCTCCACCGGTAGCAAGAAAGTGACAGAAAAAGCCATACAGCCAATGTTTACATTACAAACGTGTAAAAGGACAGTTAATGCGCTGTCAGTTGTGTCTGCTAAAACGTGTGGACATTTCAGCCTACAAGAACTCAACATCAAATTTGAGGAAACACGATACAATAAGTTTGCCGTATGTATAGTATTGTGTAATGCTATCTCTGAGGTATACGTTTGTATGATGTAATTATTAAATGTAGTAACGCAGTGCAATACTAAAAACTAATTCAAACTAGCAATATATGATTTAGTTGAACCAAAGTTTGCTACAAATTGGCGTCAAGATGTAGCTACACGTATTGGCTGACAGTCTCATCAGTTAGTGCCTTTGTGGAACACATTAAAGTTAAACACAGGTTTACACACAAGTTAAACATAAAGTTACACAGGTCTAATAATTAGGAACAAACTAAAATACAAATTATTTATAATAAATACATTTTATATATTATATTTTTTTATAATAAATTATTTTTGTTTTCATTAAAAGTCAGTTTCCAGTAATTCAATTTCCCATGATGTAATTTATTGACACGAGACAGTACTCATGCATTTACTCACTACTTGAGTAGCTTTTTATCAAAGTACTTTTTTACTTTTACTCAAGTAAATTTTTGGATGCATACTTTTACTTTTACTTGAGTAACATTTGGTTCAAGTAACAGTACTTTTACTTGAGTAAAATTGTTGAATACTCTACCCATCTCTGGCTGTGTTGGCCAGCAAGGGAACTGCTGTGTTGTCTGTGAATCTCATTGGAGACTCTCATTGTGAGGGAACTGTGCTTGTGCAATGATTCGTTCACTGAAATAAGGGCTCCCGTTCACTCACCGATTCGTTGACTGAACGTACGGTCACTGTGATTCACATTCGTGCTGCCACCCAGAGGACTGTTGCTGAGAATGTGATTCACGTTTGCACTGCCACTCACTCACATGGAGTCAAGCCATATAAATATTGTCGTGCTTGTGCTCCTCCGTAGGTGAGCTGCGGCACTTGTGTGGATGACGTGAGTGGAAAAACTTCGCACGACAAGGAATCTTCAGTTTACCGTTTTTACTGAAACCTCGGCAGGTCAGTACAGAACATTCAGCATTACAGCAATAATAATAATAATAATCAGCAATAACAGATTGTCAGATGTACGGGCTCTAGCTCGGGCACAGAACAGCAGTTTGCACTGTCCATGCGATAAGCCGTGAGCGCCGTCTGTTTACATTACCATAGCAACCATTTCTAACCAATCAGCATCCTTCATGCGCAACACGCACACATCAGCAAGGAGAGAGGAGGAACAAATTCCTCAAATGTGAACTGTCTTACAATCTAAACACACTCCTCCCCCTTGTTTTAACAAATTTAGTTTCTAGAAACAATCTAAAAGTGTCATGTAACAAAGTACTGTATAAAACAAGTAGCAATAGAAATAAACCTAAGTGAGTTATACCATATATTGTGGTAGAACAAATATATAAATGTCAAAGTTATGAATAGAATTAAAATATGAGAATTACAGAAAGCTTATTACACATTTCAGATTATGGCAGCAAATATATCAATAGAAGAACACAATATGATTAGCCGAGCACAAAATGGCAAAAACTAATAAATAGCCTACTACAATAAAATTAAAATAAAACAACATTAAGCTTTTACTCCAAAGGGTATTTTTATTGTTACTATTATAGCTGCATTGTCATGTGAGAATACTGTCTGTGATTTTGAAGGCAAATTTTCACTTGAACTGTCACATCCAAAGAAAGTCATGAATCTGTCAATCAAACTTTGGCTCCTGGTTGTCTGGATTGACCTAGGTTGTTGCCATGGAAACTTGACTTCAGAGGAGTCTTCAATTAAGGCTTTAACTTACTGTTGCTAGCTAAATGAGAGATTGGTGTCACTGTAATAAACTAATGAGAACTTATTGTGTACTGTATGCTTGACTTAAAATTAAAGTGTACTTCTTTGTTTTTCATGTGTTGTTATCTTCATTGTAGTTACATGCAGAACCATCAGGTCTACAAGGGAGGGATGAATACACACACGTACACACTTCATTGAAAGCTGTCCATATGTGCAAACAATCATAGTATGTCCCTCTCACACCTACACAAACACTCACATACATTATGATAGTAAACCTTTGGCCATTTTAGAGTTGTGCTGAAATCTTTAGCATCACCTTCACCCTTCTTACCTGTTAATTGGTATAGTCCAACCATCTCCTAGAACCCACTAACACCTTACCTTAAAAGTGAGAGTTTGAGAGTGAGAAAGTTGAGTTATCAAGATGAGTGATTCCAGAAGTGTTGTACAGACACAATTTCATGTCATTTCAGCAACAACTGCATCATGCACAATTTGCAAGGCCAAACTGTCCACCAAATGAGGTTCCACAGGCAATCTACACCGGCATTTAAGGTTGAAACATCCCAGTGTGCAGCTACAGGGATGAACCTCAGCCTGAGCCTGCTCCTACTATCAGTGCTAGCAGCACCAGCACTGCACCAGCAGCAAGAGGAACCAGCACCGTCAGCACTGCTCCTCCAACCAGTAGTAGCACCATCACTGGTCCAGCTCCAGCTACTGTTGCCACACCACCAGGGGAAACAGGAGGTAGGCCCCGAGTAATAGGAGGAACACAAGCCAGACTGACCCATTTTGTGTCAAGGCCCATCAACTCCCTTAGACAAAGGGCTTTCTTGCTGGCAAGAATGATTGCAAAGGATTTTCAGCCATAATCCATCACTGAAGACACACCCCAACTATGTGTTACCCAGCAGGAAAACACTGTCCAACACAATTATTCCAGACATGTACAGGAAGACGCATGAAGAAATAAGAGTGAAGGTGGATAAAGCCAAAGCTGTGTGCCTGACCACAGACTACTGGACATCCAGATCATTATCATCATTTATGTCTGTGACATGTCATTTTTTGATGACTAAGAAGGTCTCTGTCCTGCTTGAGTGAGATAAGTGAGAGGCACACTGCTGACAATCTGTCAGAACAGCTTCTGAGGGTAGCAGCAAGGGAGTAGGGACTTCAGGATAAAGTTGCTGCCTGTGTGTCTGACAATGCTGCAAATGTGGTGAAAGCAATCCAGAACACAGGTTGGCCTCGCCTGTTCTACTTTGCCCACATCCTGAACCTCATTGTCACAGTGGCATTGCTGCCATCAAACAAACAGTGGAAAAGGTGAAGGCGATTGTCGAATATGTGCACAGAAGTACAGTTGCAACAGAGAAACTGAAGGCCACACAAAAGCAGTTGGGGTTGGCAGAATCTCACCTGAAGCAGGACTGTCCAACACGATGGAAATCAACATACTACATGATGTTGAGGTTCCTTGGAAAATTAAGATGCCATCATGACAAACCTGGCCTTGACTAATCCAAGACTGGCTGCCCTCACACCAGTTGAGTGGGAGGAAATGAAACAGTCCCGTGATATGCTAAAGCCCTTTGAAGAGGTCACTGTTGAAATCAGTGGTGAGGAGTAAGTGTTTTACTGTTATTATTGCACAGTCAGAATAATGTGATTATGAAGGCCTAATTTTCATTTGTTCAATCACATCCAAAGAAAGTCATAAATCTGTCAATCAAGCTCCTGCCTGTCGGGCTTGACCCAAGTCAAAATAAATAGAACATATTGTGTGGTCTATTGGTTATGAATGTTCTTGTTATAAAACCATTATTACTAATAGTATTATAAATAATAACCACGATAACAATATACATTATTATTACTACTACTATCAGGCCTCAACCTTGTTTTTCTTTCTCTCAGGTATGTGACTGCTTCAAAAGTGATACTTCTTGCAAGAGGTCTGCAGAAGATTGCTTCAATCGATGGATGAGCTGGAAACCTGACAGATTCTGCAAGAACCATTTGCCAGCAGATGTCACACTGTTTTGATCAAATTGAGCCCCATGCTTTGCTCTCTGAGGCAGCAGCACTGAAAAAGGCCTTCGGGAAGGAAGTAGATGCTGATAGGGCCTATCAACAACTCCGCAGTGCTGCAGCAAGGGTGACACTCCCCAACCAGCAGGCTGAAGGAGAAGAGGCAGCTCAGGGAGCAGCAGGAGGAGACAGTTCCACTCAGGAGAGACTTTGACCAGCAGGTCTCCGGGCTTGTGACCAGTAATCAGAATCCAACGGCTGATTCGGTACTGGAAGTCCATGCTTTTGTGGAAGAACCTCTAGTGAACCTCACGTGGTGGCAAAGTCAAGGGGTGGTCTAGCCGAGACTTTATGAGGTGATGATGATGAAGAGACTCTGCATTGTTGCCACATCTGTCCCGTCAGAGAGAGTGTTTGGTAAAATGGGCCAGATTATTTAAGAGCAAAGAAATCGTCTCAATTCTGCCAAAGTCAGCCAGCTGGTATTCCTAAATGCCAACCTGAAGTAAAGGGCATAAGGTCAGTAGGCCACCTTTATCATGATGATCCTGTTTGAATTTAATTTGCTCTGCACCTACAACAGTGAGTGTATGCATGTGTATTTGTTCCATTAAAATTAATTTATTTTAGTTTTTCTTGACCTTTTTGTTTTGCAAAAGCTACTGTAATGGTAGCTAGCTAAGTAATCCAGCTAACACAGTACTAACATTACTACTAACCTTATTTTGTAGTTAGCTAGTTAAATACCTGTCTACTTTGCTGACCAACATGTTACTCTATGACAGAAAAGGCATGGAGTTGATAAATGAAGATAATACTTACATGTATGCTGGTGTGACCTCCTGGTGGTGAGAATGCAGGCATCAGATGTGTAAGAGGGACAGAAATTGTATCCTGACAGTCACAGTTGTTAAAACTCAAAGTTCCCAAAGCAAAGCCTTGAGATTCAGTATGAAATGCTTGGGGTAATTTTTGACCCCACTTATGTAAAAATGGGGTAGTGACACAAAAACTGCAATTTATTAAAATGTATATAAACATTTGTAAAAATTCAAATGGCCTCAAGTCACAAACATGTTTTATGAGGAATACTTGGAATATGCCAGCATGTTTGGACACACTGAGAACCTGAGGGGTGAGAATGTACAGTAGACAGTTTTGGCCTTACATGAGCATCTCTCTGAATAGTAGTTTTCCTGTTTCAGTATAAGCAGCCGATGTGTCATAGAAACAGCCGATGTGTCAGTGGGTCAAGGCAGACCTCCATTGTTACGTGTTAACTGTTAAAATGTGAATATATCTACTGAAAGATAACGGCTTTTCGGCAGAGCTGTGCACAATCCTACGTGTACCTTAGGTCACACTACAGCTACAGTAAGGTACATGTCAATGCTGTGTGGAGAAAAACATAGAAACATTGAAACAAGCAATGATTCGACATGTGTGTTTTTCTTGATGTGCATCAGGAGGAAGAGGTGCAAGAAGAGGAAGATGTTAGTCATGACATTAGAGACAAAGACGTAAGCAGAGGAAACATCAAAATTAAATTCTGAGTCTCCAGAAAATGATATGAAAACTGACTCATCTCATGAAGTTCTTCAAAAGGTGTCTCTCCTTTCAAAAGGTGTAATGCTCTGGGCTCTAAGAAGAGCATTGATATTTTCCAGAGGCGAACAAAGGAGGACATGGTGTACCTGGATGCAACAGGCAGTATTGTAAAAAATACCCAATCCAGCTCAGGACCCTTTGGTGTATGAGCTGGTAGTGAGAAACCAAAGCAAAGAATCTCCTCCATTCCCTGTAGCAACATGTGACGTGTCATCACACCACTGCATCTGTTCTATATTTTCAGATCATTTCAAACAGATCATGCCAAACTTTATGGACAGAGGAACATACAACCAATATCGATTATATGTGATTGCTCTATAGTCCTCATGCAGGCCATATCACAAGTGTTGTCAGACAAGCCTCAATGATTTGCTGCTGAAGTACGTCAACAGTACTGTAACTGGAAAAGGCACTACAGAAGAATTAAATAAAATCCTATTCTCCATCGTTGTCTGAGCCATATAATGAAGAATGCAAAGGCACTGTGCAAAAAACAGTAAGTAAAATGTTTATAAGTTAATCTGTATTACATAAATAGGCATACAGTATGTATACGATGATAAATCTATGCGATCCATGTCACCCCTAGTGAGCCCAGGCACTACAGGCTGGCCATGCACATCTTTGGCCTCTTGACTTCTGCAAGCTCAGAACTGGATGAGATGCTCTGCACTGTTCTCTTCTCCAGCCCATGTGCTTCTGAGAGTGTTGAGAAGCACTTCACCAACTTACAGGACATGCTCACTGCAATTGGAGAACCACCTGTCAATGACAGTTCTACTGTCGCTGAAGACTTTGAGGTACATACTAAATGAAAATTTCCAATAATATATATTTTTATTGCAACATTATACAAATAATAAGTCATTTTAAATGCAAAGCACATCATGGACCTGGCTTGTTAGTTACCCAGTCTCTCACTCACATTTACAGTTTTTTACGACTGTGAGGGGGATGGATATATATGTTTATTATTCAGAGTTAATTTCATAGTTAAAATTAATAGTTAAAATGTATGGGTAAAATGTGGTTATGCAATATGTTATACGTTATATTATACAAGTTCCGTAGCACTGTACTGCAGTTTGGTTCATTTTAGTTCCGATGGGCTGACTTCCCTGTGGGGGGACTAATTAAGGGACACCTGAGGGGCTGACCTTGTGCTCGCACGAGAGGAGAGTGTGTGCGTAGTTGCGCTACGAGTTTTTCCCAGTACTGAGCTGTTCGGCTGGAAATAAAGAGAAATTCCTTTATTTGTAACCCGACAATTTTTCCTTCCCACACCTCAGAAAAGAGACTGGAATAAGTCAATTCACATTATAGGGTTACACGACTGCTAACATGTGTTTCCCAATACTTGAGATACATTTTCAAAACTCCAAACACAGCAACACATTTATCTCATACAAATAGCCAAATAGTTAATATACTGTTCAAAAGCGCATTTTCTTAACTAAATACCAACTCTGCATTTCACAACACAAAGTTCCCTTTACGCTCTTTGTTAAAACCGGAATCTATTGCATCCAGGAAAGACATTTGGTCACGAGGCCGATGATCATACACCTTCCACCTCCAGACTGAAAAAAGTTCATTAGTGGGGTTGAGGCGAGTAGGGCGGGAGGAAAAGGGACATCACTCTTGGATGGTCTATAAACCAGTTTGTGATGACATGAGAATGACAAAATGCTACATTGTCCCATCACAAATGTCCTGGTGTTTCCTCCCACCTGTTCCCTTTCTGCTTCTGGAACCAGTTATTGGTAGAGTTCATTCAAAAACGAAAGAAGGAGGCCACTGTTATAGGGACCAATCTGGCATTTGTGAAGGACCAAACCAGCACTTGAAATTGCAGGACAAATTATTATAATGTGCTCCTCTCTGACCTGGTATATTACTGTACTTCATTTTATTTAATTGATCTACCGTACATGTGCAAAAAATATGTATTACAGTAATATATTTTCAGCTGCCTTTGTAAATGTGTAAATGTACAATATTTTGTCAATTGTGATTTTTACACCCCAATCCAAATTTGTCCTCCGCTTTTAACCCATCTGTGCAGTCAGAACACACACACACACACACACACACACTAGTGATTACCAGGGCGCTGTGGATCACACGTGCCCAGAGCGGTGGGCAGCCCTAGCCCTGTGCCCAGCGAGCAGTTGGGGTTAGGTGCCTTGCTCAAGGGCACCTCAGTCATGGCCTTAGGTTTGGGAATCTAACCCACGACCCTCCGGTCACAAGACCAGTTCCCTAACCGCCAGGCCATGACTGCCCCTGTTTGTTTTTGCAGAACTTTGCATTTTATACAATATTTAAGGTTTTGAATCTTAGGTGTTCATTTTTGATATGCTGTGTGTAAGCATTTGTAAATAAGACAAAAATGATCCAGAATTTTGTTATTGGATAACTGTGTGTATAGAAAATGTAAACATTATAGAAACATGTAAAATGACTGCATTTTGTGCCAAAACATGAATTGTATATTGTATAGCCACTGAAAACCGATGTTAGAGTTCTGAAAATGTGACAACAGATTGGACAAACGCATGTTAGCATTCGTAAAAAACTGGAATATAATTCACAAGGTGTGCAGTTAGTACTGAAATATCTTTGCATCAGTGTCTTTCCCTTCATAAAAACACAGCCACAACCTAAGGGAGAAACAGACAAAGTTGAAGTTTACGGTGTCTGCAGAACCTCCCATAATAAAGAGGTGATGGTCCAGTGCAGCAGATGCAGCTCCTGGTACCACCCAAACTGTGTGCCTGTGCCAAGCAGTGCCTTAGACACCACAACAGAAGAATGGCATTGTCAAATCTACACAGATTAAACAAGTGGTAGCAGAAGACCAAGAAGATGACGACCATGTTTATGGCAGGAAATGTTCTGAAGTCTGTTTAAATATGTGCATTTAATTGTTTATGATGGTTGTGGTGGAAGCAGTGATAGTAATGAAGATTGATCAGAATTAATAAATCAATATGTATAAAAAAGTAATATATATTTTCCATCTCATTATTTCAAAATGCACTGGCAAATCACATGAATAATATATTAGCAAGTGTACTTCAAGAATATAGTAGAGTAATTTGATAATTTGATTTGTGTAATTTATTGAGCTCCAAATAGTGAAAATAAGCAACCAAATCGCCATTTAACATGATTTTGCCATCATGTTATTTCAAAATGCTACAGTAAAAACACTTGCAGATCACAGGAATGATACATTAGGAAGTGTATTTCGAATATGGTGGAGTAATTTGATAATTTGATTTGTGTATTTTACAGAGCCCCCAAATAGTGAAAATAAGCAACCAAATCGCCATTTAACATGATTTTGCCATCTTCTTATTTGAGTTTGGTATTGTCGTGCTTGTGCTCCTCCGTATGTGAGCTGCGGCACTTGTGTGGATGACGTGAGTGGAAAAACTTCGCACGACAAGGAATCTAAAGTTTACTGTTTTTACTGAAATCTCGGCAGGTCAATACAGAACATTTAACATTACAGCAACACGGACAGATTGTCAGATGTACGGGCTCTAGCTCGGGCACAGAACAGCAGTTTGCACTGTCCATGCGATGAGCCGTGAGCGCCGTCTGTTTTTATTAATTACCATGGCAACCATTTTCTAACCGATCGCATTCTACATGCGCTACACACACACATCAACAAAGAGAGAGGAGGGAACTAATTCCTCAAATGTGAACTCTTACACTACCCCCCTCCAGGAGCACTGAGTCCCTTCAGTACAAGTGAAGTACAAATACAATGAACCTATTAGTGAACCAATTAGTGAACATAACTCGATGGCAGTATACACATTCTTTGCTTCTGCAATTTCTTCAAGTTCAAATTTTTTCTATTTTTTTTTTCTTTTTTATATATAACGAGCACTAACTCAAAAGACATACAAACTCACTTAAATTCACAAATTCACTTAACAGTCCACCTGTTAGAACTAATTCCGGAACCTCTCCGGTTTCTGAACTACACGTCCGCTGGACGTCTTAACGGTCTTTCCTGGGAAGCCTTGGAGCCCTGGTCTTTCCTTTGGCTCACATCCCAAGGCTTCCAGGTGAGGTGCTCTCTCTTGATCACATGACTCCTTAGAAACTCCTTTCTCCACTAGGTTGTCACCATTGCTCTCTTGTAACGGCAGCTCTGGCACCAACGGGGCACCCTCTTCAGCCATCTGTATAGCTAGGCCCTGGCGCTGCTGTAGCACTTGGCTCCTTCGTCGTCCAACCCACACAGGAACCACTTCACCATCATAAGGTTTCAGCCGATTGTGATGCATTATCTGGCTGCGTTTCAACCCTTGAATCTCATATAGGACAGGACCCCGGCGTGCAGAAATGATGAAGGGGCCCTTCCAAGGTGCTTGGAGCTTGGGGCTTAGTCCTTTCCTTTTGGTGTCATCCCTCACATACACCAAGTCACCAATGTTGTAGGTGCACTCTCGTGCTCGAACATCGTACACCTTCTTCTGTCGTTCCTGTGCAGTGCGGAGGTGTTCCCTGGCTGTGTTCTGTGCCTCCTTGAGTCCCTCTTCCAGGTTGTAGAGGAAATCAGTCACCTCCATTCGGGAAGATTTGAGTTCTGCAGCTCCCAACTGGATATCCTGGGGTTGGTGAACCTCTCGGCCGAACATAAGCCGATTAGGCATGAACCCAGTGACTGCATGCCGGGAACTGCGGTAGGCTGAGGTGAGCAACGGGAGGTGCTCATCCCAGTTCTTTTGGTTTTGGTGTACATAACATCGGATCATCTGGAGTAAGGTTCTGTTGAACCGCTCCACCTGTCCGTTAGATGCCGGATGGTACGGGGTGGTTCTGGTCTTGGTGATCTGCAGAAGCTTGCATACACTTTGGAACAGGGAGCTTTCAAAATTGCGGCCCTGGTCAGTGTGCAACTCAAGGGGGGCTCCAAATCGAGCAACAAACTCGTACACAAGCTTCCTAGCTGTGGTCTCTGCCCCTTGGTCAGGGACGGGAAAGGCTTCGACCCATCGTGTGAACTGGTCAATTATGACCAGAATGTACTTATTCCCAGAGCTGGATACTGGAAAGGGACCAAGGATGTCTAAGTGGAGACGGTCAAGGGGTGCTCCAACCTGATAGCTTTGTAGCTTCGCTCGTTTCAGCGGCCCTGGGGCTTTGCGTGCACTGCAATGTTGGCATCTCCTTACGAACAGACGCACATCCTCACTCATTCCATACCAGTGGTAGCTCTGACGTAGGCGCTCGAGAGTTTTCACTTCCCCAAGGTGACCAGAATAGGGAGGGCTGTGACAAGCCTGTAGGACCTCTTCTTGCATGGAAACAGGGATGAGCAGTAGCAAGACTGAATGTTGAGCTCCTACCCTGTCCCAGGAATAATGTAAAACTCCTCCCTGCAACACAACCTGAGGCCAACAGAGCCAGAACTTTCTCACTGCAGGGCTCTCAAGCATCACCTGATCTTTTGTAGGGAGCGTTCCCGACTCTTTCCACATGTGGAGGGTAGAGAGGACAGGGTCAGCTTTCTGGAGTCTGGCCAACTCTTCAGAGCTGACTGAGTGGAGCCAGTTAATGACTGGAGTCTCTGGCATAGGTTCAGACACTTGGCTTGCTTCCAACGATTGAATGTTGTCACCAGCGGTCTCACCGCCAGACTGGACACATCTCACCGCCAGCGGCACCACATCATCGACATCATCCTCAAACCTTGTCCACTGCTCATGAAGCCTTTGACAGTACTTGCATCCTTGGCATGGAAGGTCTGACGAGTTCTTTCCAGCTTGATAACAGTCACACTGATACAGGCCTCCTTCTGTTCGCCTCGACAAAGCATCAGCATTACAGTGTTTGTGGCCTTCTCTGTGCTCGATGTGGAAATCATACTGGCTCAACTCCTCCAGCCAGCGAGCCAACTGGCCTTCGGGGTATTTGAACCGGAAGAGCCAGGTGAGACTGCCATGATCTGTTCGCAACAGGAACTTTCTGCCCAGTAGGTAGTGGCAGAATTGGCGGGTGTAACGAACAACAGCAAGTAACTCCCGTCTGGTGACGCAGTACCTCTGCTGAGCTGGTGTGAGTTGGCTACTGGCATATGCCAGAACCCGCTCCTCTCCCCACTGTAGTTGTGACAGGACTGCTCCAATACTGTGGCTTGATGCGTCAGTGTCAAGAATGTACTCGCCTCCAACAATGGGGTAGCCCAGTACTGGTGCAGTCGTTAGTTTTTGCTTTAGTTGTGTGAAAGCATGCTGGTGCTCATCCGCCCACAGGAATGTAGCACCCTTCTTTAGCAGGTTGTGGAGTGGGCTCGCCAGTTCTGCAAAGGCTGGGACAAACTTACGATAGTAATTACATAACCCAAGAAAGGCTTGGAGCTCTCGCAGGTTGCTGGGGGGCTCCCAGATCTGTACATCCTTGACCAGAGTGGGGTTTGGGCGGATTCCGTCGCCACTCACAACGTGGCCTAGGAAGAGGACTTCCTCCTGAAGCAAGTGGCACTTGGATGGCTTCAGTTTCAGTCCATAGCTGTGGAACCGCTGGAAGACCTGTGCAAGCCGGCTCAGGCTCTCCTCCACCCCCCTACCGAGGACGATTACATCATCAAGGTAGATCAGCAAGGCGTCCCACTGAAGTCCTCTAAGGACGAGCTCCATCGCCCTTTGGAATGTGCCTGGAGCATTGCAGAGCCCAAACGGCATACGGGTGTACTCATATAGCCCCCATTTGGTGAGAAACGCCGTCTTCTCACGGTCTCCATCATCTACCACTATCTGCCAGTAGCCAGACTGGAGGTCAAGTGTTGAAAACATAGTAGCACCCCCAAGAACATCAAGGCATTCCTCAATCTTGGGCAAAGGATACGCATCCTTGACCGTCAGGTTGTTTAGACAGCGGTAATCCACACACCACCGTACGCCCCCATCCTTTTTTCGTACTAGGACGACCGGAGAGGCCCACTCTGATGAGGAGGGCGTAACGACGCCTGCTTCAAGCATGGCTCTAAGATGCTTCTCCTCTTCACATTGGAATCCAAGAGGTGTCCTTCTCATTGGCTGGCGCACAGGTTTGACTGATCCTGTGTCTATTTTGTGGGTGACAGCAGAAAGGTAGCCCAGGTCGGTATCATCCTTGGCGAAGACGGATTGGTAAGTTAACAGTAACTGGAGGAGACGTTGCTGTTGCTCCTCATTCAGCGCCTCAGAAGCAGCACCAACCAGGTCATGGAGGTGTTCAGGTAAGTCGGAGATTGTCGTCACCCTTCCAACCACCAGCGCACCTCCTGACTCCCTCTCTACGCTGGGCACTGGGCTTTGCCCCGGCAAAGAGAGTGGCTCCTCAGGATAAACCTCGACTAGGACGCCAAGGCAGGTCCCCTTCGACAGGGATGCTTTGCTAGTGGAGAAGTTGCATAACCTGACGAGCACTCGTTCCTCCATAGTGGTGGCTACGCTTCCAGAGGCTACAGCTTCTGTAATGTTCAAAGGTTCTAACACAGCTGGAACACCTGGTCTTGGGTCGTCTACTTCGCCCCACACCACACATTCAGAGGCAGGTGGTATGGTGGTGGGCTCCCCTAGGGTCACCCGGGCAACACAATAGTCTGACCTGCCCTCTCTTACTATTTTGGAAGGTACCAGTTCGTTCCCAATAAAAACTTTGCCACGGGTGTAGATGACAACATCATGTGACTTCATCAGATCCAAGCCTAGCAGGACAGAATCACGTATAGGTGCTACATACACGTTCCACTTGATTGTTTTGGATGCAATCCCGAATGTGATGTTTAGTCCACTCCTTGCCTCCATACCATCTCCAACTCCTGCATTCAGGAGGTAAGTATTACGTAGGCTTGTTGGATCACCTCTGAAAAGAATCCTATACAGCTCCTCTGAGATTACAGTTGTTTGAGCTCCAGTGTCCACCACCGCCTGTGTTGGAGTGCCATTTACAGTCACAGGAATTTGCAGACTCTCCCCTTTGTTGCTGGTGCTGCTGATCTGCAGCCCTCGTAGCTGATGATCTGAAGTTGGATCCCTATCACCATGCCTAAGTGCAACTGTTGGGCTCAGTGACCTTGGGCAGTCCCTTCGGAAATGTCCTTTATCCCCACACTTAAAACATGGGCCAACTGTATCACGATTTGGACTTGGTGACTGGTTGCGTGTTCGACTGGACTGCATGTGAGGCTGGTTTGGCTTCCTCTCTGATGGTAGGGAATCTTGTATTTTTGCTCTAGTTTGCTGGCGCTCTGCATATGTAGACTGAAATTGGTCAAACTGCAACTTTAGGCCCCCTACTGAGTGAACGAGGGCCTTGACTTGGTCCGCCAGCTCAGCAAACTGATCAGTGGTTACATACTGGGGGGTCTGCACCCTACAAGAAGTAGCAGTGAAGCTCTCACAGATGTCCCCATCTTCAGCCCAGGAAACGCGCCTCGCCCGGCTCTTCATTTCAGTTTCACGTCCCATAGTAGCTTTGAAGTTATGTTCGTGGGCTTCCACCCATTTTTGGGCCTCTGCCAGGGAGCACGGATCTCGGTTCATAACTTCATAAGCCACCTTTTGATTTCTCAGACCCTTGAGGAAGGCATCGGTTGCCAGTTGATCCTGCAGCTCGAGATCCACCCCTGGGTATGCAAGTGTGACAAGGCGCCGCACCTCTTCTGCAAACTCAGCTGATGTCTCTCTACTTTGCCGAAGCTCTCCTAGCCTCCTCCTTACTGTGGTAGGCGGATCCCTCTTTCCAAAACGCTGAGTGAGCTGTTCAACTAAGAGAACATAATCCTCCCTGGTGCGTTCTGGCAGCGAACAGACATAGCGTATTGCAGCTCCCCGTAAGCAGTCATGCAGTCTGTCTATTCTCTCTGCGGTACTCCATCCATACTTCCTGGCCAGGCGCTCAAATGGCAACAGAAATGAGTCCCAGTCATCATTTCCATCAAAGGTGGCAAGTTTAGGCCGATGCACTTCCTGCAGAGTGTACCGACTGTTGTAGCCAGAGCTATTCACCCTCTGCCCCTCCTGGTAGGAAAACGAGTGCTGGGCTTCCTGCTCAGGGTCTCTACTGCTTCTCTGTCTGCTAGGTTCAGGTTCAGGATTGACACCCCTCCTGTTTGGGCCAGAGTTGCGAGCCTGTCTGGAAATTACATCCAGCTCGGCAGCAAAGGGGCCCCCAACATAATCTCTTGGTCTCACAGGCATCTCCCAAGAAACTGAAGGTGCAGCACTAGACTCTGGGATACGCCTATCCCGGGTATGATGTGGTGCAACTTCATCCCCTTTTTCACCATGAACAGCAAGAGGTGGTGTGACTTGCTGTGCAGCTGGGTCTCCCCTTGTTATGTGTGTGAGGACAGGGTTAAGCATCATTTGCAGCTGCTTAGTCTGCTGATTTTGATTATCCAGCAAAGCTTGTAACCATTTCGGGGCTCTGTCAGACTCAGGAGATCCTGCTAAAGCTCCTTGTAGCTCCTCCGTCATTTTATTATCCTCCTGTCCACAAGGTTGTTTGTGTTGTTGTTTTTTTTTTTTTTTTTTTTTTTTTACCTTTGTCCTTTACCCTACTTATTTATTTATTATTGTCTTTTATCTTACTTATTTATTTATTTATTTATTTATTTATTTATTATTGTCCTTCTATCCCGTTCATTTGCTTGTTGTTAAGCTTCCTGGGTTTTTATTATGAAGGAGAGCCGTAATGGTGGACATGAAGTAGATCGCACAAGGACGGCAGGACCTATTATAGCATTAGCTCTCGAATCCCGTCAGCCAGCTAGTTAGTTTTCCACATCGGGTTGGAGTACTCACGACTGGAAGAGTTTTTTGGACATCCCACTTCTGACACCAGTTGTCGTGCTTGTGCTCCTCCGTATGTGAGCTGCGGCACTTGTGTGGATGACGTGAGTGGAAAAACTTCGCACGACAAGGAATCTAAAGTTTACTGTTTTTACTGAAATCTCGGCAGGTCAATACAGAACATTTAACATTACAGCAACACGGACAGATTGTCAGATGTACGGGCTCTAGCTCGGGCACAGAACAGCAGTTTGCACTGTCCATGCGATGAGCCGTGAGCGCCGTCTGTTTTTATTAATTACCATGGCAACCATTTTCTAACCGATCGCATTCTACATGCGCTACACACACACACATCAACAAAGAGAGAGGAGGGAACTAATTCCTCAAATGTGAACTCTTACAGTATCATATGAATGCCCAACAGTTAAAATAACTGAAAGGCAAATTATGAGCATTTCAGATATATTTAATTAAGGTTCAGAACATCAATTCATGGGATTTCAATATCTGCACACCTCCTGCGTCGTTTCCAAAAGCGCTACCGTAATACCTGAGCTGTCAGTGTAGATATAGCGCGACCGAGCTTTTGCGAAGTGCAGATGGCGTGACCGCAGTGCGACAGGCCTGTCGCAACGACAACGTTTTCTCGTCAAAGTAACCAAACAGCGTTCATGCAAACAATAGCCAACACAGCACAAGCACCGGTTACATACCACCGTTGTCTTCCCCGTCTGAGTCGTGCAGGCCGCTTTCGTACAACCGTGACGTGTAGGTTCGCGTCGCGTTCAAGCTGTGCGCTGAAGCCGGGCAACTCCGTTGCTGATATTTTGCTGACAGTGTTGACGACTGTCCAACAAACTTCAAAGTCGTTGAGCGGCTGAATAGGGGATGCCCGACGCTTTAGAGCATTTGAACGTAAATCCAAGCTTCAGGTAGCGTTGTTTTATTTTGTATCAAATCAAGTATTCCAGTATTTAAAGCATCAGCGTCCACAGACCCCCACAATCCACAAACGACATAAAATCCAAATGCAAGCAGTAATTCATAGGCAACGTTCACGTTAGCAACTTACAGAATTTAAACGGTCAGCAAAAGTACGCTCCCCCCATCACCCACTCACTCACACTACACCCTCTCACCTAGCAAGTGCACAGGTGATATTAAAAATCATTACCGACACCACGTGACCCAAATAGTACACGTCATGACATAAGTGCACACAAGGCCTAAACCCAAGTCTACGCCTGTCCACAACATGTACTATTCCAACACATTCATCCCTTCATAATGTGTACTATTCCAACACATTCATCCCTTCCTTTGCTACTTTCTTCTTGCCCCAGGCAGCTCTGTGGACAAGTTTAATGCTGGGTAGGATATGTCATATATTCACTTCTAAAAATAGATAAAGCAATGAACATTTTAACGTATAATCTTCATTTTCCTTTTATTTATAATGTTCAAATACTGTATATATTATTTGTGAATGTAAAATCTAACATCCATAAAATCTTTTAGGAGACATGCAAAGACATGGGATTGCTTATCAGCAATTTTCAAAAAAATTAAGAATTTCACAGAAGGCAACGCCGGTAAAGTACAAGTTGAATATGCATTTAGCTAAATACAGTGGAACCTCGGTAAGTGAACGCCTCCGATAGCGAACAATTTGGATAACAACCAAAGATTTCGCTAAAAATTTGCACCGGATAGCGAACAGCTACGTAACCCATACGGTGAAAGTACCATGCACATGCGCAGTAGCCCTAGGTAGGTCGTTCGATGGGTAGCACAGATTTTCATAACACATGTCCAGGGCCAGAGTGGGTGTGATGCATGTCCCGGCCCAAACTACTGAGATTAACATGGGCCAGCCCAATGTTATTTGCACCTGAAGACTCGGCCAATCAGCAGTTTTAGTGAGAAGGGTAATGCTGCCAAAAGAAGGCGGAAACTGCACGGTGAAGTTCTTTAAACAGAAGTATATGCCGCTCTTACACAAAAGTAGCTGAATAAAAACATTAGAAGAGCCATGACTTTAGACATTTTTTTACTGCAGCCAATGGCGTTTACGTCCTCTCCTACACAGCAAAACCTGGAGTGTTAAATTTTCAGAGTTAAACATTTCCGAGTTAATTTTCACTCCCAAAGAGTAATTTTAACACTGTTAGATTTAACACTAGAAGTGCCAAAGCGCCTACAAGCGCGAATGGTAACCTACTTATCAAGTCAATATCTCAAAGAAATTAATACAGTAAAAAATGATTGACAGCTAACTCTGGCTGATAATTAGCTTAATAAAAATTGATTGACAATGAAAGTCTAGTATGTGATTGGCTGCAATCGAAAATGATTGACACATGCTCCGCCCTTTACTCACGCCCACCGGTGTTCCGGCCTGCAGCATTACATATATGGTTTTAGTTATTATCTAACTGCGTCACTATGACAACACGGCATATGACGTCACAATGCAGGAGACCCTATAAAAGTCGCCACACAGCATTTAAACCACAGATGCTTTAATCATCACTGCGGTTTAAGGACTACAGCGTTTCATTGTGCGAGTAAAGGAGAGCCTATTCTACGTGATCATGAGTAAACAAATGAGGAAGGTAAGTTAATGTTCCTTTGAGCTGGTTTCATAATCTCACTTTAGTCCGAGTAAACTAGCTTCTCAGTCTATTTATTGAAAATTCCATTCCACGTCGAGACAGTTCTCTAAAGTTGCTTTGTAGCATTTAAGCAATAGTACACGAGAGGGAGTTTGTTATCGCGGATAACATCACGGCTGTGATTTGGTTGTAGGCACTAGACCAGGGGTGGCCAATCCGCCAGAGACCAAGAGCCACTTTTTTTTACTGTGTTACGGCAAAGAGCCACATCATATTTTTTTGTTGACGGGGGTGGCGAGTGTAAATTGTTGATGGGGGGGTGTAATGGACAAAAAATAACTATTATATCGCGATCGATGGATCGCCAGTAGTTAGCGAATTAGTAACTCGTGTGAGCGTGTGAAGACAGTCAAATGCGTGTTTTCCACTACGCAGGTTTTAAAAGTATTAGCGGCTTGCTAGGCTTGTAAACAAACCGCGCACCACGAAGGTGTAGCAGTGTGTCGCCCTCAGAGCTGATGAGGTAACCGGTGAGAGTTCGGACCGGCTGGGGAGCCGCATGAAACCAGGCAAAGAGCCGCAGGTTGGCCACTCCTGCACTAGAGATTGCCTCCCGCTCCCGCCAAAAAATTTATTTTTGTTTTAATCCCGCACCCGGGATTGTTTTAATCCCGCACCCGCCCGCTACATACACATTTCTGTCGCCCCCGCCCTCAATCCTAATATGAATTGAATTAATTAAATTTAGTGCTTGAAATATTCTTATGTATTAATTAAAACAGCAATATAGCAATGGATCGCGCTGTCCCATTTCTTACCACAGTCCAAACACATGCCGTCAGGTGACGTACACCAACACTTTCTGCACGCTCTCACGCCA
Source organism: Brachyhypopomus gauderio (assembly GCF_052324685.1). Taxonomy (NCBI): domain Eukaryota; kingdom Metazoa; phylum Chordata; class Actinopteri; order Gymnotiformes; family Hypopomidae; genus Brachyhypopomus; species Brachyhypopomus gauderio. The sequence goes on from NC_135223.1 coordinate 9,096,498, forward strand.
CACATCCGATTTCTCACGCCGAAAAAAAATCTAGTTTATTTACCTCTGATCCATATCTATGATTCAATGAGTTACTAGTTTGCTCTGACGCCATTATATCTGGCGAGCAATCGATCGCGATATAATACTTAATTTGTGTCCAATTTACGCTCGCCACCCCCGCCAAGGTTCAAATCTCTCTCCAAGTGATCTTGAAAAGTCAGTCAAGAGCCAGTCCGTACAGTCGACCTAATCGTTTTTGTGGTAATTGTAGGTTCAGAATTTGATGCAAGTGTGGAGTCACACTCTTTTCTGAGTCTGTCCAAACGTTTGACCTGCAGCCAGTTATGTTAAAGGCATCCATTTGATTAATTTTTGCAGGTTGTTTAAGCACAGATACGAAAATGTCTTGTGTGTGTGTATATGCCGTTGCTTGACAACGCGTCCGCAGTGATACAGATTTAGAAAATTGAAGATGTGTAACCAATTAATATTGGTTATTAACCATCTGAGGTCATTATTAAGATCGATTAATATTCTCTCCTTGAGAGTCCAGCGGGGTTGAAAAAAAATCAAAATTATAAAATGTTCGTATTCCCCATATCCTGTCTGAGCGGATGTGCGCAGCCTGTATTATCTTCACAGAAAAGGGTAGCATTCTACAACGTGCTTAACGCATAATGTAGCCTACTTTAAGATAGAAGGGCTGTATAGCACGCATGGTTTTATTTAGAAATACACATTAAAAAACAATACATAGGCCTAGCTCATGGACATATTGCTAATTAATTATTGTGAAGTATTCAGCGCAGTTTTCGAAATTCAATTGTGGCATGGAATTACGTTATTTGTTGGTCTTTAGGGTATCACACATTTTACATTAGGCTGCTACTGGCCCACTACAAAACTTTAAAAATTCTTATGCACAACATTTTCTTTATTCCGCGATCGTTAGTTACCCAGAAATTAATCTATTCATGAACCAAAATCAACACATTGGCTTTCAAAATATGATGTACGCCCCCCCCCCCGTGTTAGTGGAGTCTAGACCGATTCATAACTGCAATGAATTACATAAGTCAATTATTACTTCATGCTATGTTTACCCATGTCAGTACGTTTATATATAGGCCTGCATGAGAAAATCTACCGTTTTCTATGGGACACTCTCATAAAGCGTCACAAGTTTCCTCCCTTTTTAGCGCATACACAACAATTCTAATAACGTCACCTTGTGGAGGATTTTGAGAAATGCTAAATTGGATCAGGAACGACTCATTAAAAGTCTTTTTTTCTTCATTTTCTCTACTACAGACAGCAGAAGAGCTTCCTGCTGAGGGCCGTGATGTGTCTGCCCCCAGCGTGAAAAGCAAGCAGGCAAAGAAAGACTTTTCTCCATGTGGGAACTTCGTATCCACCTCTGGGACTAATCCAGCTGTTCTAACTGAAGAGTAAGTACTCATTCTCCACACATCACATACTCAATCTTTACATACATGTGCTGGAAGATTAAACTAGGTGACAATGTAACACTTTTTTTTTCTTTTTTCAGACATTGGCAAGAGCTGAGGAACACACTGCCATGCAATGTGAGTACGAAAATACGAATCTGTCTCTCTGTCTTCCTGTGTGTCTGTCTGTCAGTATGTCTGTCAGTATGTCTGTCTGTGTTTACTGGTAGAACAAAACACAGTACAAATCAGGGTAGGAGTTACCATAGCAACATGAGCCTTTGGCCATGTCTGGTCAGACCTTCATAACCAGGGCTTAATTTGTAAATCAAACGTTGCCGGAACGCAAGCGTAAATTGTTACACTGGTGGTATAATATTTTACCGGATCGAAGCAGAGTTCCCAGAACGCACGCTTCAAAATTAAACAGTTCCCGGATCCTGTTCCGGCAGGATCTGGCTCAAATTAAGCCCTGTTCATAATGGTACACGTTCTTTGCATTGGCATTTAAAGAAATAATCAGCTTAAGGTTAAAAAAAGAAAAAAAAAAAGGTTTTGGATACTGATTAACGTTTTAGACTTGGCTTTAACCTAACTAGATGAAAATGGAGGATTTCATTGACGTGCTGGAAAAAATCTCAGCATGGGTGAAAGTAGCTGTGAAGGAGGTGGTTGCTCCAGGTTTTGAGTCAGGCCTGTTAGGGGTGAGGTCCTCAGCAGGAATCTGCATCTCCAGCAGCCCTCATGAGGTGGAGCATGGAAAGACACATGATTCAGAAGGTTGGTGGTGAGTATTCATTTGGAGTATTAATATGCTGAGTTATTTACTCAGTTAAACTCAGTCCACAAGCATTGAGTTTAACGGTTTTGGCTTAATTGTATTTTTTTTTAGTGTTATAGTTTATTGGGAAACTTTAATTTCAGCAGGTGTGATGTGGCCTCAAGAAGCAGCACAGCATCTCTGCCAGAGCCTCTCGGGGTCATCTTTGACATCTCAAAGGACAAGATCTTCAGCCTGATCCACGGAGAGGTCACGAGGGCCATTATGAATATGTTGCCACCTGAGACAAAACGTTATCTCAACATGAAAGAGACCGTCAGCGTCATGTCCGCTATTGTGGATGACTCCCTAAAACAGGTGAAGGGCTAAAAATGTTTTAGTTCATTTATTCTATTATTTTTATTATTAGTCATGTTTTCCTCCATAGTTGATGTGTTTATATATCCATTAGCAATATATGCAGTGTGAGACCAAGGCGAGTGATCAGTGACTACAATCTTGTTTACTGCTCTTGCACATGTTGTTACTCTAGATGAACTCATCTCTTCGGGAGATTTATTGCACTCCTGACCTCTATGAAAGTGTTAGACTGTCTGTAAGCCACATTGAGTACGTTGCCCACCATCTGATGCTTGGAGTTATGACCAGAATGCTGGGTTTTCTGGAATTCTGCATAATCACAAGCTGGTCAAGTGACATTCGAGGTTTCCCCACACACATTCATGACGAGCTGGATGAGTTGCTGCCTTTGGTCACATCGGCAACAGTAGGTGCAACTGTTGAGCACATGTTGAGCGTCTGCAGTGAGGGAACATCAAATGATGTTGCTGGAGATGTCTCAGACAGACCCCTGTGGGACTTCCTACAGGCTGTGTCTAAACACATCAGCTCTGCAGCTCTGAGTGGCAAAACCTCATCCTCAATTGACCGGATTATGCAGTTGCTGGAGTACAGCAAGCCGAGACCCCGTTCTGAAAGGATCTTGGAGAGTATCATTTTCAGCAGCACAAATGAAGATCATAACATGGGCATGTTCAATAATGTGAACACACATGGGCTCTTCAGTATGTCCTGTGAGACTTTCCAGCTCGAGGCTTCCAAGAGGGTTAGCAATGTCATTATGAGTGTTACCTCAGAGCTCACAAAAGTATCCCAGGTGTCAATCTTCAAAAATGCAGATTTGAGCTCACCTCCAGTTTCTGAAGCTTCCCTCAAAAGTAATGCCTTTGCTTCAGCAGTATCGATTGTAAATGGAATTACCGATGCACTCAGAAGCTCTTTTGAGGAGGATTTGTTAAAGATAGCTCGTCCATCCACTGACCCAGCACTGTACAAATCTCAAGTGCAGCTGGTATCAGAAAAGGTCCTGAGGTCCACCCAGGCTAAACTTAAAGATGCTTTGGTGACAAACCTCCTCATCAGGGCTGATGTAATTATGGCAGCCCAATCCAGTGGCAGTAAGTGCTACAACCTACTGCTGAACTCGAAAAACATCACAAAGAGCATTATTGAATGCATGTTGTCAGTGCTTCCATTCTCTGAAGTGCACATTCCTGGACAACTAATAGCAAGGGATTTTTTAACATCTCTGAAGGAAAGGCTGGAGGTTTTATGCATGAGGCCGATGTTAACCTCATCTGACATTCATTTAGAAGCCCTCAGTGACTTCATAACTGTAGACAGTTTTGAAGTAATTGCTGAGAAATTGATCAGCAGTGGTCCCCTTAAGCAAAATGAGAAGTCTGAGTGTTCCTGGAAAGCACTGGAAAGCATACTCTCCATAGACTCCCTCAGGCAGTCCTCCCAGGAGCTCATCCCTATAGTGGGGAACTTGATGCTGGGAAGGATTGCGGCTCTGGACCAAGAAAAAGCACAAATGAGCTGCGGGGGGACTCGGTCAGTGTTGTCAGATACTGACCTCTCAAATGAGGCACTCCAGTCAGGCATCGTGAGGAGCTTTGTGAAGACAGCTACAGAAAAGCTTCTCCAACAATGCCTTGGTCTGAAAACCTGCACCAAGCCTGACACTGCATCTTTCTTTGAGCGCTACTCTTTTGGAAGCCCATCCGTGAGGGAGGCTGACTTGGAGGTGAGGCAGTCACAACAGCGATGCTGCTTTGAGCTGTCAGCTGTGATTGCCCACACTGTGATCAGTGACCTCACTGGCATCACCACCTCTCAGTCAGAACAGGACCATACAGGCTCTGCTCTGCCGAAGAAGAAATCTTCTTGTCGGTGGTTCAGGTTTCCAAGATTTCTGAAGCTGAGATTCAAGGTATGTTTGTAAAATGTCTTTATTCCCAGTCACACCATTAGCTTTAGCCTCTGCTTTTCTGAATGATTTTCAACCATATATTTATGCTACTGTCAGAATCATATTTTGAATGATTTTTATCAAATTTTCTGCTCTTTGTTAAGAAATGGACAAAGAAAGTGCGTTTTCACACAGAAGACCAGGTGGTGGACAAACATATTCCAGATGGTACGTGTTTTAGTATTTCTATGGTGAAGTTGAATTGATGACAGTATTATACATAAAGAAGGGAGGGGTCCATGGTTTAGTTGTGTTCCATGGTTTAGTAGTCTTTCATGCTGCACAACTAATAAGGCATGAACAACAATAATGACAACAGCATGGAAGACTACACACAACATCCCTCTCACACCGTCTACTTCCTTTGACAACTATTTCCTTTCCTCTTTTGTAGCACCATCCACCTCTGACAAGACCATCCCTAAGATCAGGAGAAAGTCGTTGCGTACCAGACTGGCAACAGCTTTTACCAAGATCTGGAGAAAATCAGGGGAATCACCTACTTAGGTGATATTGCTGGAATTTAAAAATGTTATTCAAATAAAATGAAAAAAAAGAAGAAAAACAGACTGCTTATTTGTGACACCTACATGGTTACACATGACATTAAAGGGCTAGACTTCTTATTCATTATGGTACAATTCCCATTTTTATTGTACAGAAACTTCTTGTACAGAAGCTTCTACGAAATAGACTTGGTAGAAGGCAATATGCATGACTATTGTTGGCAGATTGAACGGATGATTTCAAGCCCAACAACTGTTGAAAAGACAAAATTCAGTAATAACAGTACTGCACAGCAGCATCCTCACCCCCAAATAGCATAATAACTACCAATAATATTCTAGTTGGACCCCATCATCTCATAGAGAAATAGAGACAATTGTATCTAAACAAATAAATAAAATAATGAACCTAATTTGTATAGCAGTTTGTTAAGCAAGGTCTATGGTGATTTACAGAAAAAAGGATGTATGAAAGGATAATAAAGCTTACATCTCCCTGAGCTCAATCACCTCAGGAAGGTATTTGGCTGTAACGCTAGCGAGCAATGGCTTTTATTTAGCCAAGAAGCTGCACAGTTAACGCCTCTCACACAAAAAGGAAACCTCTTTCCGTCAAAAGGAAACTTCTGTGAACTGAATGAAAAATATATACTTAAAAATCATTTGAATTTATCAAGATGGTAAAACTGAACCTGTGCCGTCAACACTAAAACTCCAGTGTCGGGGCAAAATGTATATTTGGTCTTTCTGTAATCATATTCAGTATTCATATATGTATTGACCACTATTAGTAAGCAGTGGAAACAAAATCACTTTACACTGTGTTCCAAATTAATATGCAAGTAATATTTTCTCAGATTTTCCTAAATTACCTATATGAATTGCAGTCATTGTAATTTTCTAGTCATCAACTATTAGAGTACAATTGAAAGGTTTTTGAACAAATTGCCAAATATATATATAGCATTAATGTACAGGTAGGCTACTAACCTTTATAACCCTTAATGAATAATGTACTTATCTTTAACGGTAACAAAAATAACGTAGCTATTGTAACTGACCGTTCTCCCCATCAAGATCCTATGTGATACTTCCCACCTCATCACAAATGTTGAAACCAGATGGCCAGGATCCATGCATGATTCCACACTGTACAACAAATTTGAACAGGGTAGGCCTGAGGTAGTTATGCTAGTTCTTCACATGCAGTGTAATAGTTAAATCATTTCATCACCCTAGTGCGATTATAGGACACTATGACGGCCTCCTTCATGGAGACAGAGGGTATCCCTGCCTGCCCTATACCTCATGACTCCCTATTCAGATCCTGCACCTGGACCACAGTCCCAATACAATCAGGCCCACAGCAAAACCAAGGCAAGAATTGAAATTACCCTAGGAATCCTCGAGGCCAGGTTCCAGTGCCTGAAGGGGCTCAGAGTTACCCCTGATAGGGTGTGCCACATAATAATGGCATATGTGGTATTACACAACATTGCAACCATCCAGGAAGAGCGACAGCCTACCATCTCAGACATGCCCACAGATGAGGAACCTTACATGCATGTGGGTGACAACAGAGATGGTGGAGTTGTCAGAGACTCCATCTGCAATCACTGCTTTCCACATTAAATCATGCACCACCACCCACCCCACCATCCACCCTGTAACCTTTTAATATACATTACAGTCAAATTCACTGTTATGTTTCATTATTTCATTTTTCCTGTAAATAAATATATTTTAGAATATATTTTAAGAATAAGATATAGTTATGTACAGCCATACCACTTTGTACAATATTCTTATACTTCATTTTTATCTGATGCCATGTGTGTTTCACACCACTCAGATTAGACCTGGAATTAGTAAGTGTTAAATTAAAAAAAATATTTAAAAACTCAATACAGTATTATAAATGTGGAGAATATAATAATATAATCGCGCCCTTCTGCTAAATATAAAAATATCATTTTCACTCACGCATTAACTCTGTTGGCAATTTTTTGACATGCTGACTGCCTTTCTCTAGCAGCTACCGCAGTATTACATTTACGTTTAATAATATCTATATATTCTGCATACGCAGTCATTAATACTTCAAGCTACAGTGGTGTGAAATACGATGCTCGGCTGATTTTCGCGTTTAAGTCCATGATAAATCTTATTTATCGGTCCTCAATTAAGAATGCCGTTAATAGTTACGCGTGAAAGCGCTTCTGTCTGGGTCAGCCTTCTCAGAGTTGAGCGACCCTGATTACTTAAACTCCGATCAGCCGTTTTGGAACCGAAAACTCTGTAAGACAACTCACAGTTCAGGGTTAAGTTTAGAGTTTGTTAAAGCCGCTTTCTGGAATACCCCCCTGGTCATTATATCCTTTATTTGGATCAACGTCACGGGTTTTTGGTTTGCGCACTTTTCTATTAAACCTTCCATTTTCCCTGAGACTTGGCGTGATCGCTTCCATTTTATTTCGCTCACCCTGCAATATGTGGGGTATGATGTAGAAAAATAATTAAAAAATTACTGGTTAAAGTAATTGTATTCAATCTTAGCATTATTATATCACAATCACTTTTATGATTTTATTGAAATCATCTCTAATATGTATTTTCTGAATTTCTTAGATACAACAGCTCAATTCTAATTCTTCAGGTTAAAGGCGCTCCCTCCTTTAAACAGCTATAACATATATTTGTATCTGGCTACAAACAAAGCTGCTTTATGAATTCATGCAACGCAAACATGTCTTAAAAGCATTTGCCACCATTTTTCTCTTATTCTGTGTGGGCATATCTTTTTTACACTTACTGTAGTCATGCTTAAATTGCAAAGCTTTTATTTATCATTTATACATTTTTAAATCTTAGCATAGAGCATAGAGGCTACAAATTCAAACTACTATGCAGCTTTTAAACACACCTAGTTTAACCTAAATATCTAAAATGCTATGATAACCTAAAATGGACACTTGCTGCTCATCCAAAACTTCTCAGTCTTGACCATTTGCTATTTTATCAGAATAAGGGCGCGTGGCTGCCAGATTTTGAGAAATATGCGAATTAATTAATTGTTATAATTAATTAATACTGATACTAATCAATCGTCATTGCTCATCATTGTCATGTAATAAAGTCCCTGTGTTATCCTAACGTTACTACCTGCTTATGTACTACACTTTCCCTCTCAGTCTGTCCCTCGGTTTCTCTTTCACAAGCCTGCATCTCTGGCTGCTGCTCTCCCTGTCTGCTGCTGCTGTCTTCACCTACAGAGGACGCGGAGGCTACAGCAGCGAACATGTCTGTGATTTTTACACAATTTGTAGCATCTACATGGACACTCTTCAATTTGTTCGCGCGTAACTTCTCCGCACCCCCTTTCTGCCGCTTCTGTTGCTCCACGTTGTCTCTACTTTTAACAACGCGCTCAACACTGAACGTAGCTGGAGTTACAGCGGACCACGCAGAGAAAGGGTGGGGCCGCTTTCGTCCTATATCCTGATTGGTTCAGTCCACTGTCTATATTGAAGATGTGCCAATGGGCCGCCCCCTCTAAATTGTGGACCGGTCTCTTAGAAAAAAAGGAAAAAAAAAATTCATCGGCCCCTGAGGACTGTCGGCCCACCGGGCAAATGCCCGGTACGCCATATTACCAGTCCAGCCCTGCTGTGTCCTCTCCAGAAAATGGAGGTATTTTCAAAGCACTGGAAAATATAAAATGCCATATGTCTGACAACGAACCGGAGTGTGGAATGTCCTTTAGTCAGAGTCCTGCTTTACTTCTCTTCTGTATGTCATTACTTCATAGACAATCTTAACGCAATTATCCTTTCTACACAGACCTTACAGAGTAGGGATTGTTTATGGTGGCTGAAGTGATCTAAACATTGACAGGTGGACATTTTAGACCTCTCCGAAGCTTGACATTAACACAGTTAGTTTATGTAATAGAGCTGATAATTTCTCGCCTTTAGATGGTACAATAGAGTCACTGTGAGCACGCACGGCGTTGGTGTTCAGGGCATTTTCTCCTTCCGTAAATAAAAAAAAACCTGCCCATGTTGTCCTCCATGAACATCAGCATACAAAAAAAAGAATAATAAAACCCAGTTTTGAGAATTATTTATATACAAGTCACACACGATAGGGACCGAAACAAGTTTGTAATTTACACATTTGTATCTCCAAACGAAACAGTACAGTACATGGAACCACATGGACACATTCAAGCCGTCAAAGGTTACAACAAGACATTTATTAATAAAAACAATGCATTTTACTTGCTTGCGTGCCGATTTAAAATTCAAACCTTGGGCTGTACTAAATGTGCCTCAAAGACCGGATATAATCACAACCAGTATATGAAATATAATGGCTATTGTATGAGCTGTTCCTGATGACGTGAGCGAGACTGAATACAGGTTTACTCTTGGGACTGGGACTCCTGGTCTCAGTTTAAGATACTGGAATACTGCATGGGGACAAACTTCATTTGTCTCTATAATAATGATTATATAATGATCTGCCTTTTGCGCTCTCAAATACTTTCAGACTTTCCAGATCCATAAAGAAATTAACATACTTCATCTTGCAATCCAACAACTGGACAGTTATTTTAGTAAATACACAAATTATCAATGTCAATGTCAATGTCAATGTTTATTTCAAATATGGAAAACTAAAAACAAAACAAATGATAAAACAGATAACAAAACAATTTTACATATTTGAAAAGGAATGGGAAGAAGTATAAAACTTATTTAATCCCACCCTTCTCCAAAGCTTATTACAAAAAATAAAAAAATATATATATATTATTCCCCCCCCCTCATTTAATTACATTTCATAAATACTGAAACTACCATTTCATTTAACTCTATGAATATATTTTGTATCATATAACTTCAAACATAAATATACAGTGTATATGCATACACTCATAAGTACAAGCGCATACAGACATATACACAACCCCCCTAAATTCCCATTTATTACAATGTATATACATAAATAATAATCAGGCACACTCAGCCTCCCTATATCTTTTAAAAATAATATTTTTGTACTTTTCTTTAAATTTTTTCATGTTTGGACATTCCTTTAGTTCCATACTCAGAATGTTCCATAATTTTACTCCAACCACAGAAATACAGAACCCTTTACGTGTTGTATGAACATTTCTTCTTTTAAAAATTAACTGTCCCCTTAATTGATAACCCTCTTCCCTTTCAATAAATAGTTTCTGAATATTTGCTGGTAATAATTTGTTTTTTGCTTTAAATGCTATTTCTACTGTTTGCAAATCTACAAGATCTGTAAATTTGAGTAATTTTGACGACAGGAATAGTGAATTGGTATGATCCCTATAGCCAGCCCCATGTATTATCCTTATTGCTTTCTTTTGTAAAATAATTAATGGTTGTATAACAGTTTTATAATTATTGCCCCATATACTTGCACAATTATTTAAGTATGGGAGAACTAAGGAACAGTATAAAATATGAAGTGATTTGTAATTCAAAACTTGTTTTGCTTTATATAATATTGCAATTCCCCTTGATACTTTAGCTTGTACATGTCTAATATGAGATTTCCAGCTTATTTTATCATCAATTATTACACCAAGAAAATTTATTTCAGTTACCCTTTCAATTTGACATCCATCTAAATGAACTTGTAGTTCTAGTTTATCTCCACTGTGCCCAAAAACAATGAACTTTGTTTTACTGACATTTAGTGATAGTTTGTTATTGTCAAACCAATTTTTTATTTTCTTTAACTCTGTATTTATTCTATGCTCCAACAATTTCAAATTATTCCCTGAAAAAAACAGGTTTGTATCATCAGCAAATAAGACACATTTCAAGGACTCTGATACTTTACATAAATCATTAATATACAAAATAAATAACTTGGGTCCCAAAACTATAATAATTATTATAAAAATATAATAATTATTTGTAAAAAGTATCATAATTAAATGAAATATAATTGAACGAAGTTCAGAAAGTGAATTTGTCATGCAAATAGAAAACCTGAACAAAGTATATAAATTGTTATAATTTCCGACAGATGCAGTAGCCTACATCATTTGTCAGGACATCACAATCTATATAAAGTCTCTCTGGATACACGTGAAGTCTGCACGATAACGAAATAACTAATTAGGGAAAAACTTGCATGTAAAATAGTAAAATACATTATTTATTGTGCATACCGTTAGTTATTTTATCTACAAAAAAGCAACTAATTAGTGAAAGAAACTTGAAAGTTGTTTAAAGTAAAGATTAAAACGAGTACGATGTACGATTAGTTCCTTGAGAAAAATATGGCTTATTTTCCTCCGTCTACTCGTATACGTCATCAAACGTTCGCGTATAAATACGTGTCTTATAGCCGATCTGCTGACATACACCTGGATTGGTTTAGAGTACTTCGAAATTTAATAACCACAAAATCCGTGTTTTCATCCTTTTAATTTTCGGCTACACGCTGTTTTAAATACAAACATGGATCTTTTACTAAGTTTACAGACAAACTTTCTGTCTGTAGTTATGGCTGTCGTTGTTTTATTTCTAATCTGGAAACGTCTCGGTAAAGGCTCTCGGAGTAGTTATGGAAGACTCCCTCCGGGTCCGAATCCTGCTCCAGTGGTGGGGAATTTTTTTCAGGTGCACGTGAAGGAGCCGTATAAGTATTACATTGAGGTCAGTAAGCTATCACACCAGTGACTTAAATCTGTTATTTATGATACCTGAGGGTTGTCTGCACAGAGGTTGTACACGTCTCAGACATATTGGCTATTGTTTCTGAGAGTTCTTTCAAATAGAGTTGGTAGAAAATATCTATGTGAAAACGACACAATGCAGTAACCAGGGGCAGGTGGAAAACGGGAGGTATATTCTGCACCAGTTGTTATTGTATGTATTTGTGTTCTTCTAACATGCACCTACAGCTTAGGGAAATATAACAGATGTTCAATCCAGTCATTTTAGATTGTGCTCTATAGATCCCAATGATGGCTTGTCCTTAATCTTTGATAATTCATCTGACCTTTAGCAGATGTTTAAATGAGGTAAATGAACAATTGACAGACTCCACCATGTCATTATTTAACAAAATTCAAGCCAAGGTGGAGAAGCTGTGTGTGAAATATTAAGTTCACCCCATGATTCAATAATTTGTAGAATCACCTTTAGTAGCAAAAAACTTGATGTAATAGTTTTTCTGTATGACTGTCAGTCTCTCACAGGAGTTCTGTCCCACTTTGGTAATTCACAGGGCTGGACTGGGACAAAAAATCGACTTGTAATTTATGTATGTGGGGTACGACGTGGAAAAAATAATTACTGGTTAAAGTAATTGGATTCAATCTTAGCATTATTATATAACAATCACTTTTATGATTTCATTGAAATAATCTCTAATATGTATTTTCTGAATTTCTTCGATACAACAGCTCAATTCTAATTCTTCAGGTTAAAGGTGCTCCCTCCTTTAAACAGCTATAACATGTATTTGCATCTGGCTACAAACAAAGCTGCTTTATGAATTCATGCAATGCAAACATCTTTTGATAATATTACTTTTATATTTTTCACACTTAGTGTAGTCATGCTTAAATTGCAAAGCTTAAATTGAACGCATTTGGCCGTCTGCTACCCGTTTGTTGTTGCCATAGAGGCAATCCCCAGCATCGTCTTGAGATCGCGGTGCGCGATTTCAAAATAAGAGCGGATAGCGCGATTGAAAAAAAAAATCCTAAAAAAAAAAAACACTTTTTAAAACAGCTCGCGGGCCAGAAATAGATGTACTATTTGAGTATGGGGGGTCTATAGATTACCTGGTATGGTTGGGTTCATCGTCCTCTTGCACCCAATCAGAGGCGGATGAAGTACTCAATTTCATTACTTGAGTCAAAGTACAGATACCACTGGTCAAATGCTACTCCGATACAAGTGAAAGTTGCATGTTCAAAATCTTACTTAAGTGAAAGTACTGAAGTACTTGCTTTTAAAAATACTTAAGTATTAAAGTACACCTTCCGTCACATTTGTAAAAAAGTTATAGTTTAAAAGTATTATACATCCTACCAAATCCTCTTTGGGCATAATATTCATACAGTCTTTGATAATAATCCATAAGGCATATTCCAATGATGTACATCATTCAGGTAGTGGTAGCAGAAAAGTTTAACCTACACTTTAGTTTAAGGAACAAAAACATTTTCTAAAACCACAATACACTGATTAGCCTAGCCTAACCTGTTTAAGCAAATTATGTTACCATATTAAAAGTCAATAATAAAATGACGGTTTTCTCTCTTTGCTAGTTAGGTATTCAGTCATCCAATACAACATTATGCTACAGTTAATATAAACAAAGACAAAGTAAAATTAGCAGTGTGGCATCTTGGTAGTCTAACCTTGCTACAACCTTTTGCAGTATGGCTAAAGCCCACCAACTCCATGCCACCCAACATGCTAACAAACTCTTTTCAAACTAGAAATCACAGCCACATTAGAATTATTGACATTAATTCTACACTGACATTAGAATGGAAACATTATTTGATAAGATTCGATTAACCCACACGGTTTCCACCTTTAATGTGACCTATAACCTGTACAATGCAACTGAAAAACAAACAGAAATCTTTCAGGGAGGTGAAGTAAAAATAAACAACTAAGATAATGTGGTTGCATAAGTGTGCACACCCTTTTAGAACTGGGGGTGTGGCTGTGTTCAGATTTAACCAATTACATTCAAACTCATGTTAAATTGGAGTGAACACACAAGCGTAACCAATTAAAGTGCCTCTGATAAAGTTCAGCTGTTCTAGTAGGCTTGTCCTGACATTTTTGTAGCCACATCATCCAGTACAAGCCATGGTCCACAAAGAGCTGACAGAGCATCAGAGGGATCTCATTATTCAAAGATATCAGTCAGGTGAAGGCTAAAAAAAACACTGAAGACTGTCATCAGGAGAAAACATGGCACAACAGTGACATTACCAAAAACAAGATGTCCGTCCAAGATTGATGATAAGACAAGAAGAAAACTGGTCAGGGAGGCTGCCAAGAGGCCAACAGCAACACTGAAGGAGCTGCAAGAATTTCTGGCAAGTACTGGCTGTGCAGTACATGAGACAACAATCTCCCGTCTTCTTCATATGTCTGGGCTATGGGGTAGGGTGGCTAGACGGAAGCCTTATCTTTCAAAGAAAAACATCTAAACCTGGCTTAACTTTGCAAAAAGACATCTGAAATCTCCCAAAAGCATGTGGGAAAATGTATTATGGTCTGATGAAACAAAGGTTGAACTTTTTGGACATAATTCCAAAAGATGTAAGTGGCACAAAAGCAACCCTGCTCATCACCAAAAGAACGCCATGCCTACAGTGAAACATGGTGGTGGCAGCATCATGCTATGGGGCCTTAGTCAGGGTGGATGGAATTATGAACAGTTCCAAATACCAGTCAGTGTTTGCACAAAACCTTCGGCCTTCTGTTAGAAAGCTGAAGATAAAAAGGATCTTCATCTTTCAGCACGACAATGACCCAAAGCACACATACAAACCAACAAAAAGAATGGCTTCACCAGAATAAGATTAAGGCTTTGGAATGGCCCAGCCAGATATATAAATAAATAAATAAATATATATATATAAGCATTAATATTAATCAGCCAGAGTGGCTCACTAGAAAGCATGGACGTAATTTTTGGGGGGGGACGGGGGGGACATGTCCCCCCCACTTTTTCAAAAGCCGGCTTTGGTCCCCCCAAGTTTTTACGGTTAAAACCAAATATTTAAATAGCGACGAATCCATGTCCCCCCCACTTTTGAAATCAAAATTACGTCCATGCTAGAAAGGGCTGTACAGATGCATGATTGCCAGTTGTGGATACCAGTAAAGCAGTTTTTAAGTGTAACCGTAATGCTTAATATCATAAATGATTCATGTACTGATTATTCTTCATTGATTTTGTAAAATGTATATTTTGTAGCTACATACGGGACAAAGCCAATGTGGGCTAAGAAATTGACTTCTTGGTTATTTGATTAACAGGAACAGTGTTTGAATAGCAGAACATGCAGAGTTCGAGAGTGTGGCTGTGGCTTTAGGTGAAGGGAGCAGAGGTCTAGTGTTTGAGCTCCTATTTTTTTTTTGTAAGGGAGCTGAGCTTTAAGATGACTGAGATATAAGCGAGGAGGATTGTTTATTCATCTCTCCTCCAAAGGTCTTCATGATCATTTCCCTTCATGCCAGATGATCAAACAAGGCCAGCAGAAGAGACCCCTTTAGTTGTACCGAGTTCAACCTTGACTATAACCACTGTTGATGTAGGTGATGTCATGCCTGTGGTAACTTATCAGATTTATTATGTACTTGTGGAGACAAATGATGACCAGATAAGTAGCCGTTGCATTAATTGTGATACCTATCGTGGTACTAAACCTGGCACTTGAATTGAGTTTAAATAGGGCTGTTTAAGCAGGAAAATCATAACATCTGCTGTTTGATATTCCTGGACCAGAAGTATTCAACTCTGGACCTCAAGTTCAATTTCAGGTCCTGTGTTTAATAATCATTAGTAGTTCATTGAATGAATTGTAACTGATTGACCAGTTAATCTCCACACTCCAGGGGAAGGGGATTCATCCGTTTTGTGTTCACTAACCTGTACCAATTAAGATTTTAAAATGCTGTTTGCATGATTTATCAGCTCAGCAAAAAGTATGGCCCTGTCTACACCATCTGGTTTGCCAGCACTCCTGTTGTGGTGATTGCTGAATATCAAGCTCTGAAAGACTCCATGATTGGCATGGGGGAAGAGTTCAGTGGCAGATTGGACTACCCCAGCTTGATGAAATCCACCAAGGGATATGGTAAGTTTTATAAATATAATGTTCTATAGAGTCTGGTTTTACTCACAGAGGTGGGAGTCAGAATGGCTGTGTTCTGTTTTGCAGGTGTTTTGGTGAGTAACGGCAGCAGGTGGAAGCAGCTTCGCAGATTCAGTCTGACAACCCTGAAGAACTTTGGGATGGGACGTAGGAACATTGAGGAGAAGGTGAAGGAGGAAGCTCGCTGTCTGGTGCAAACATTCAACACATTTGGAGGTACTGGCCTCTTGCTATCTGATGACATTGTCATTTTTGGAATGCAATTCTCCAGACACACTACTGTGTGAGCTATATGACCATTTAAACTTGTACTCTAGTAAATATCAACACTTATGAATGTGCTCATATGACTTGCTGTAATTAATGTCACTGTTCATATTAATTACATTTGAATCTAAATATTTTATTTTGTAAATGTAAAAAAAAAAAAGAATTATGTTTAAATGTGTATTTTAGGATCCTTATTACCATTCAGTTGAATGACAAACGTCTAGCTCCAAAAAAATGTTGTAAAAACATTTATTTTCCTTACAGACTCTGCTTTCAATCCCCGAGACTCATTATCTGAAGCAACGTGCAATGTGATTTGCTCGGTTATTTTTGGACACAGATTTAAATCTAAGGACCCACAGCTCAAGATGATCATTGAAACCAGTGATGAGTACATTGATTTCTTATCGAGTCCTCTTGGGCAGGTAATGTACCTAGTCTGAATTTTAGATAAACAACACAATGCTTTTCTTTGGCTTGAGTAGAGGAAACAAAAAACAGAACTAATCTAATCTCACCATGGATTTACTGCACTTCCCTCTCTGGCAGTGCAACATACTGAATTTTGTTATTACATTTTAAGGGAATTAAGAAATACAATCAATTTAATCTCACCCAAACCTTTTAAATCCCAATCTCTGAGAATAGCTAGAATTTCATCTGAGAAGGTCTAGTTGAATAGGTTTTATGTACACACATTTATCTACATATTTGCTATTTCTGAATGACTTTGTCTCTGAGGTTTTTGTAACTAAACATTACGACCCATCACAGGAGATGTTCAGTTGAATGCAAACAACAGTTAAGACCAGGCAAATAATAACCCTCTCTGCACCTGTCTTTTTTTTCTCTTACAGGCCTATAACATTTTCCCTAGATTAGTTGGCCTCTTTCCTGGACGACACAATGAAATATTTAAGATGCTTGAAAGAGTCAGATGTTTTCTAAGACTTGAAGCTGAGTCAAGGATGAAAACACTAGATCTTAATTCACCACCACAAGACTTTCTTGAAGCTTTCCTCATACAAGCTGAAGAGGTAAAATTGTCATCAGTGCCATTAAGATAGCATGCATGTTTTGGTATGCATTTTTATCCAAGTAACAATATGTCGGTCTGCAACAATAATTGTTCATGATGTTGTTCAAGTTTTGCCAGAAAACACCTAATTGTGGTATTATTGATATATAGAGTTACAAAATAGCTACTGAAATAGGAACATAAATAATATTTGTTCTTGTCTCTTCAGATATCTGATAAACATTAACATTTCTTTTTCTACTAAACTGCATAGAATCTTTTTCAAATGGATCTTTCCTCGTTAAAAAACAAATTTTAGCAAAGCTGATAAAGCCATAACTACAGAGTGAAGGACTCAGAGAATGTCTAATTACTGCGAGTTTCTTCTGCAGGAGAAACACAATCCCAATACAGAATTTAATATTGACAACTTATTGAGCACAGCCTGGAACTTGTTCAATGCTGGTACTGAGACCACCTCCAGTACACTCCGACATGCCCTGCTGCTCATGATGAAGCATCCAGATGTCCAAGGTGACCAATCGGACCACTTCAAACATTCATGTCTCACCACTGACACTGAAGCCGTGCACCTCCAAACTGCCTTAGTTTGTCCTGTGAAACATATACTGTTTTTGGGCCTGTGATCCAATATGCATGCAATGGCTTAGAACAGGCAATGCAACTTTATTTATATAGCACCTTTCATACACACTGGCAATTCAAAGTGCATAGCTATGGTACGAACCAACTCAATAGTAGACATAACTCCGTCAACAAACAATGAACAACACACGTAAAACACGACACTAATACAGGCATGGGGAATATAACTGATAAACTAGAAACAAACAAGAATATGGAGCATAAGTACATGACAGAACAGGGAATCCAAACTGACATAGGGCAGCTTATCGGACACTAAGAACAAACTCGGGCATAGGATACACAAGGGGGTCGACATGAACTACGAACAAATTGGCGTAAAAACCGGCAAACAGAACATGAGAAGAACGAGGAATATAAACAAGCAGATAAACTTACCCAACTAAAATACAAGACACACACAGATACCAATCAGAACATACAACAGAGCGAGGACGAGAAACAGACTGCAAAACAAAGAAACAGAAAACGAACTGGGAATACAAGGAAGCGGAGAGGGCAGAGGGAAACAACAAGCTGAACACAGAGATACCGACATACAATGACTGACAACCAATACATTGTTTTCCCAATAAATAGTATGTTTCAGCTAGGTTTGTAATTATTTTGCACAGATGCCTCCAAATTTCTTTGAACAGAGGCTTCACCACTGACGTTTTCAGTGCATTAGGGAAAACACCCGATAAGAGTGTTTACTATCTGACGTATGTCATCTGTTCTTGAGTGAAACACATTCTAGGCAGTGGTTCCCAAAGTGGGAGGCGCGGTGCTATTGCAGGGGGGGTGCGGAGCTTGGAAGTAAAACATGTGCACATGTGTCAATATTAGGGATGCACCGATTCCGATATTAATATCTGAAAAAATTCTAGATCGGGTATCGGTGACAATGTGACCGATCCATAAAAACAGATCTATTCAGTCTAATTCTACGCTTGTAGCGCTTTTCGGAGTTAGTTCAACCTTAAATATCCACTCTGTCCCAGATAGAAGTGAACTTGGACAGTTAACAGGCTAGTGAAACACGAAGCACACAGAGGAGAGGTGAATCACTGACTCCACTTAGTCTGTTTATTTGCTGGTTGACCAAAATAAACCTGGGCTCCAGCACTACTTGACAGTTCATACATGAACTGGTGAGTTGTCCAAAGCTCATTGAGTGTGTTACTTACAGAAATAAAATAAAGAGCAGTGGTCTGAGTCGGTCTACGGCAGAATGCTAAAAAAAAACAACAATATTCCATACACGCGCTCAACTCCCTCCCTTAAAGAGACAGTACACATATTTCTGGCCGTTACATGCTTTGTGCTCTGCGTGATGTCTGCGCTAGCAAACTAGCCGCATAGGTATAGCTGTTTCTCTTATTTCATCTCCTTATTTATTTTAAATTATATTTAGAATTCTTGAATCAAAAGTTTCTTGCAGTTAATTTTTTACATGTTTGACCAAAGTTTCAGGTTCTTTGGTATTATTTATTTTACATTCAGTGTTATATTCATAATTGCACTGACTGAACAAATGCAAGTTGTGTTGTTTTTACATGTTTTTATGTGTGTTTAAGTGTGCTATACTGGTGCAGAGTTTTCAATAAACTTGTAATTCAGTATGTCTGATCGGTATCGGATTGGTATCGGCCGATACTAAGCCTCAGATATCTGAATCGGTATCAGAAGTGAAAAACGTGAATCGGTGCATCCCTAGTCAATGGGGGGGGGGGGGGGGGGGGGCGCAAAAATATTCTCATCTACTAAAGGGGGGCACGACAGAAAAAGTTTGGGAACCACTGCTTTAAGGAGGTATTAGGTAGAGGGTCAAGGCTGCATGTAAATCAATCACTGACTCAATTAAGAATTCATTGTTAACAGTACTCAAATTCAAAGTCAGAGTCAAATTTATTTATATAGCGCTTTTCACAACACACGTTGTCACAAAGCAGCTTTACAATCGTATGGGTCCAGATCAGGGGTGGAAAGTAACTAATTACATTTACTCACATTACTGTAATTAAGTACTTTTTATGAGTAATTTGTAATTTTTGGAGTAGTTTTTGAAATATGTAATTTTTACTTTTACTTGAGTACATTTTGATCCAATTAGTTTTACTTCACTACATTTGAATGCCCTCACATTACTGAGTAAAAAAATATTGATGGTGAAAAATTAAATGCGGGCAGAAATTTAAACTTCTGAGTCCCAGAACTGAAGGCCAATTGCATGGCCTTGCCTTGCGCGTGCCCTTTCCATTGTCTCATAATCAGGTCATAATCTGGTGCACTTTTTTTCCAAAAGGATGAGATTGTTCTATCTTTAAATCTTCTATCTACCAGGTTCTGTGGGATCCTGTGGACATTTTATTGTGAAAAGTGGAATCCTGTGGGCACTGTATTTTGAATAGTTGGATCCTGTGAGCATTTTAAATAGTGGAATCCTGTGCCCATTTTGTTTTATTTTGAGATGTGGGATCCTGTGGTCAATTTATATTTTATTTTGAGTTGTGGCAACCTGTGGGTATT